>NC_089874.1:132115000-132250000 GCF_040182565.1 Anser cygnoides
ATATATCTTGATAAAGTAATATTTTGTTTCATCATACAGCACTGTATAATCTTTTCCATAGACAAGATTGCATAGTTATATAGTTACAAACTGAAATATTTAAAAAGCTTAAATATCACTACTGACTGTATCAGATATAAACTGTGTAATATAAAAAGCAAGTTCCTTTCTCATATTTCTCTTCTAAAATAGCTTTTGAGGTTTTCTATCATTTGATTATTTAGTTTCAGATTTCCAGTGGTTCCAGCTTTTCCAGTAAATTCTGTCTCCCTCCCATCACTCAGCTTAGTATATCAGAATGAAATGACTCTGAGG
This sequence comes from Anser cygnoides, assembly GCF_040182565.1. NCBI lineage: Eukaryota > Metazoa > Chordata > Aves > Anseriformes > Anatidae > Anser > Anser cygnoides. The sequence continues at coordinate 132,115,316 of NC_089874.1, forward strand.
GGTAAGGGCATGCCTGCTGTCAGCACAGAGCATCATGAGAGAGGTGTTAAGAAGTTTGCTCTAATTTTCTATGTATTGTGTATGTCTTCATCATTCTTGTAGTCTTCCACATTAAAAGAAAATATAAAAGTGGGGATAGAAATGGACCTTTCTTGAACCATTCACGATTTTGTCAAGTTTAGTAGGCAAAATTCAGACTTCAAAGTCAATTCAAAATTTTATGATGGGTAGGTCTATGAACTGTAAGATTTCTTCACTTACACAGACTGTTTTCTGGAGCAATTGGTCTCACTGAGGACTTGGCTGTCTCCCTACTTCTAAATTACTATTAACAAGAGCTGTTACATAGTTCTTAAAAGTCCATCAATATAGATATATTTAATTATCATTTTTCACCCTATACCAATAGTTTATTTACAGATTTGCAGTGAACATTTGTCCTTTCTTCAACATCTTTAATCAACTAAATTTCTCCATTCTGTTTCCTTCCATCAATACAGTAGTTTCTCTCCAATTCTTTCCTTAATTGAAGTTTTTCTGCTCTTCAGTAGGTCTGCTGTGGATGTGCACTGTACTAGATATTTGATAAGGTGTCTGAAGATATGGCAGTGTACAGTGTAGTATAGGCAGATGAGTTAAATTTAAACTTGATTACTGCATTTCCAACAGCAGCCTAGACAGAACATTTTCAGTTTAATAACAGCTGTAAATTATACCCCAGCAAAGGGAAGAGGGGAAGCCCTTTCATTGTACTTTGTATTTCAACAGCTATTCTGTGACTGGAACCCAAACAATTTCATTTAAAATTTAACAAATTATCTTCCAGTACTACACTAGAGATTCATTTAACCGTAATGTTGATTAACCTAAAAAATAATGTTATGAATTCTCTGGTTCTACTTCATGAAAATTTGTTGTTTGTCTGATGTCTCACATCTGTGCAAAGAAAATAATGCTTCACCACTTGCTTCACTCACCATCTCGGTGAGGGATGGAATGTCCGTTTTTCTGTAGTAAGCAAAGATTCTTGAATTTCTGCACATTAACATAGTTTTTGTTAATTTTTTTCTCAAACTCAGCTCCTCGCAGTGCACATACAAACTTTATCTCTTCTTTTGTGCTTCTAAGCATGAGAATGCCCAACCATTGTCTTCTGTATGGTAATGAATCAACTGGCTGTATACTCCATTCCCATGACAGAAATCAGTGCACACATCACACTCAGACACACAAACACACACACTAAAAAAATAATAATCCAGAGGCCTTCCAATTTCCAAACTATAGCTAAATTTCTACACAGCCTTTATATTAAGTGAGTGGAAAAAGTTTACTACTGTTGACTCTTTTACATTAGAGGAAATTACTATGTATATTTGACATAACACTGATAATAGAAAAGCTTTCTTCTTCTTTCTTTTATTGAAAATCTTGTTTCTATTCTTTTGTTTGTGTGACAGTTTATAGAGCATAATTTGTATTTATCTTTAATCACTTTCAGAGGAAGAAGGTAAGCTACCTGATCTGTTTCAAGTTACTTGAATGTTAAAGAAAGTAAGGAACCATGAGCAGAATAATTTACTATACTCATATTTACAAAAGCCCAGCCTCTTTTTAAAGGATTCATTTTACTACTTTTTCTCTGGGAATGTGTGTACATTATTAAAGAAAAATATTTACAATTGCTAAACGGAATCACAGAAACCTTTTGCAAATAACATCTAATAACACTTTCCAATGACATTCTGATATTCTTGTAATATTTTTTGTTCTCTTTTTAAAAATTTTGTATTCAATCTATATTTTTTATTCCTTTTATTATCTTGCAACATGTTTATTGTTACAAATAGTCTAAACAGCGATAAAATCAACTTGATTTATATACTAATACATGGTCTGTTTAAAAATGCCATGATGACTGCCTTGACTTATTTACTTATTTGATATTCTTAAAAATAAATAAATATATATTTTTTAAATACAACCCCAGCATCTTTAGCTGGGATTTGGGAGAGAATAATTATATTTTGCCACAGAGTAAGAGTAAAGTATAAATCTATGTTGTAATACAATCTTAATGATTAATCTTATAATCATTTTCCTGTACTGCTCAAACTACTTTGTTATTGTAGTTTATTCTGGGATACTAGTTCTCCACTAAGCTGTGTGGCTTGGCTGTAAGAGATGGAATTACCATGGTTTTGTATTATAGTAGGCATATGTGATAGAAGATAATGAATTCCTGATTTGCTTGGAAATTTCAGTGCTTGTATTTTCCTACCCGTTTTGGCATTAAAATATGTAAGGGACCTATTATGTCATTGCAAAACTGAGATTTTACAGGTGTGACTCTAGAATTATGATTCCAGAAGTGATCCTGGAGTTTTATTCCCTACTGTATAGTGCTCATTCTTATGTAGTCATCACAACGTCAGTTGCTCCAACTGTTTGTTCTACAGTCTTTCCAGAATCAGATAGAAATGCGTTAAACATAAATGATAAGAAAATATTTTTGAAAGGCTACGTAACTCGAACAGACATGATAGTATTACTTCAAATGGCGTAAAAAAAATAGTTCCAAAATTTATGATGAAGGCTTACTGAAAAGTACTTTTGTTATCCTTTTATATAAACATGCAAAGACCACCCACTTTTTATGATGTTCTGCAAAGCCATGGTACTGTTAAAGACAGTTCTCCACACATGAAACAATTTTAAATTTAATTTATATTGTTAATATATTAATACAAAGTATATATTTATTTATGTAGCTATAGTTCTATTGGTTTTATCTGCTGTTTAGAGATAGGAGGTCATTTAGACAGTAAGGCCTGATAACGTTGTCCCATTACCCCTGACCAAATTCAGCTGTACACTTTCTTCTCCCATACTCTCTGGTTCTTTTCTGCTTACCGTCACCAGCTGAAGTTTACTTTAAACTGACTAGAGTTGGCAACTGTTCCATGCTGCAGTATTATCAGTATTAAGCAGTATTCGGTTTACTGTTGATCTATAGTCTAATATTTTTCTCTTCGTGCAAAAGGTAAAGGTAATGGTTTGAAAGATGGGGGCAATATATAACTTGTCTCTTTCCACATATCTGCAACTATGAAATGAGACTTTGAACTGGTTTTGGCTACAATGGAGTTAACTTTCTTCATTTGGTGTTGTGCTTCGTATTTGAGGTTAAAACAGTGTAGATAATACACCAGTGCCTGTCTATTGCTGAGCAGTGCTTGTATAACATTAAAGCTTTCTCTCTCCACTCCATGCTCCACCAAAATCAGTATGTAGCAGGTGGGCAAGAATCTGGGAGGAGACATAGCTGAGACAGCTGACCCAAAGTGATTAAAGGGATATTCTATACCATATGATGTCATGCTCAGCAATAAAAAGCTCAGAGAAAGGAGTAGAAAGGGGGGGAGGGGGAGGTTTGTAGTTATGGCATTTGTTTTTGCAAGCAACTGTTACACTAAGGTCCTGAATGCCAGGAAAAGTCTGAACATCTGCCTGCTGATGGGAAGCACCAAATTAGTTCCTCTTTTTGCTTTGTTTGTGTGTGCAATGTTTGCTTTCCCTATCAAACTGTCATTATCTTGATTCATGAGTCTTGCTTTCCTTCTATTTTGTGCCCATCCTGTCAGGGATGGGAATGAGCAAGAGGCAAAAATGGGTGTCTGGCTGCTGGATAAGGTGAACACAACACAGACTTCAAAACGACAAAGTGAAAGTGTATATATATATATATATATATATATTTCTTTATATATGTTTATGGATTAGTGTTGAGTTCTGTTTATTAAACAGTTTTTGCAATGGGTTCCACTGATATAGCCTGAAGCAAAACATACAGCAAATTGAAATGCATAGAAATGAGAACTTTTTTTTTTTTCAGAAAAAAAAAAATAAATTTACAAACATCTCTTCTCTGCACAAAAAAAAAAAAATCCAAGACCTGAAATCACACTTTTTTCACACTGTGGTTATGAGGCTTAGATCAACATCTTTTAAGCAGCTACAGCAGATTTCCATGTCTTTTGGAAATAGAAATCCAATGGAAGTTTACTATGGGGGATATCTTAAAATCTGAACTAGGAGATTAACAAATTAAACAAGTTATAAAAGATTCAAACTGTCAGACCACATACACTAACCATCAACAATACTCTGAGTGCATATATATATCTCAAAATATTTATGCATGTATACATGCATTTACTATACTACCAAAATGTCTCTATTGCATTTGTTCTTTTGGGTTAATAAAAAGGAAATTTGGAGGAGAGGTGAAACCTGTGTGGCATATCTGTCAAAATATTCATGACTAACAAAACTCTATACTTTTTAACAGCAGATGTTATTTTATGAACATGTTTTGATGTCAGCGTGATTATCCCTTTGCCATTCCTAGTTTGTAAGTACTCTCCTTGTTTAATTTGACAGCATTTATTCTCCTTCTCTAAATTTTTGAATGTGGATTTCTTCAGAAAAGCTAGCATTCTCTTTCCAAGTATACTTTTACTCCAGTAAGTAAATCATCATTGACCTTTTCTAGATTGCCTGCAGTGTCCCTTATTTGACATGATTAACACTATGCAACTTATTATCTTTTATTTCATTGTAACATTTAACTACTGCATAATAATTAAAGTGCAGATTATTCTGCAACTGTCATTTTTCTTCCATGCATTTACTCCTTGTGTATGTCTTTTCTTGTTTTTATATTTTCTTTGTGCTCATCATTATGTTTTAGAATTAAGAAGAAGTCATTAATGAAGGAAGCAAGAGAAATAAATACATAAATGTTTACATTTGATCTGAAGATCCATAAGACATTCCCTATGTATGAGTTGTTGAAAGTCTAGGACAGAAAATAACTTTAAAGTTTTCACAGTGTTTTAGTTTTGGATATCATACCTAAAGGTTGCACCATGATGAAAAGTACAAAATCGGACTGAATAGGTATTTTTTAAAAGAAAATGTCTCCTTAGTTAGATACACAGAGATCAGGATTAGAATTTTGAATTTAATCAAGATAAGGCAGACAAATTATAATGAATGAATGTAATAGCATGCATTAAAAAGAAAAGGCAGGCAAACATTTTTGAGCTTAGGTAAAAATATTTTTGAGCATTATTTGACAAAATGGCTCAGCACAACTTAAAGCAGTATGAGAGGAGTTCTGAAATGGCACCTACCTACTTATCCATTTGTATTATTGACAGAACATAGATTTGTAGTATGCAGAGTTGACAATTTCCAACCGGATGTTGAAGCACTGATCTACATGACAGGAATTGTGATCATTAGTTGCCATGCTTGAAAAGGATGTGGACAGATTCAATGTGGTTAGGTGCAATCAGTCCTGAAATTAATGCATAAATGGAAGAGACATTTTTTCATTATTGCCTACTTTGGGGGAAACAGTGGGTGCAGTACTGTCAGAGTTCAGACTGATAGATATTGATACAAATCATTTTTATATGATCTGCCTATTTATTAAAATTGCTTTTCTGCTCTCTATATGGAAGTCCATGACGCATTACATTCTGAACTTCCCAGTGCTCAGATTGCTGTTCTCACTGCAAGAAATAATGAAATGGATTCATTACTTTATTCTTAAAATATTCTGATTTATTTTAGGATATAATCTCTTCAGTGATTTCATATACCCTTTTGTTGTCCAGTTCATTTATTTTACTGTGGGAAGGAATACATTATACATATTCTGAAGAGATAAAATTCAAAAATATTTTAAGAACTTGTAAGTACACAAACAGAAAAAGGGAAAAAGACATGAGATGATGTAAAGCACAATGATGTTTTAGGATTTAGGTGAAACTCAAGATTGTTAATGTTATGACACTATGATTATGAGCAACTGTTTCTCTATAAAACAGAAGATATTTTTTTTTTAATGTAAAATTTTAGATATTTTTTCTAAATTATATTTTGGAAAACCAGGTTTTCTCACTTACACGGTATCCAGAAGTGTAAAGTTGAATCAAACAATAATCTATTGGAATCTCAAATTTTGAATGGAGGGGGATGGGGGAGGGTCTCCTTTAAGTATTTATGTATTTATGTTTCAAATTCAGCAGTCAAAACAGGGAAAACCTGAGTGCTGAAAGCAATGACTGTGAATTCTCTGTACAGAGGGATATTAAAAGGAAATCAACACTACTACAGTGATACAAACAAGCTTATTAATTAGATTAGATTTATTAGTCTAGGGCTGTAGTGTTACTTCTGGGGATTAGGCCAGTATCTCTTTAGAGAGCTATGTTTGTGGAGGAAAAGAAGAAAATATGTTCTTCATTGTTACTTTTTAAAACAAATCAAACAATTTTGAAGCAGAATATAGGATTAAAACACTAGAAGCAACAGCAGGAATATAAAACGCTGACAAGATATGCAATAATAAATGTATCATTAACATAAACCTATCATTAATGTAAGAGTATATATATATATATATATATATAATGAGAGTATATTTCTTAAGTATGTCCAGCTGGCTTTGGATGTTTATAAGAGCTCATAAGAACTTTGCCTTCACCTCCACAACACACTTTATTTTTCAGAGAGAGATGAGATTGTACTTTTATTTTTTTTCCCTATTTCTTTTTATGCTTTATTTCAAACCTACGACGTTTGGGTTATGGCTCCTTATCTCTCTCGTTTCTAATAAATTCTTCTTCAGTCATGTCATCTTACACCTGCAGGGTCTTCACTTTTTACCTTTTTTATTTTTTTCTCAAGGTATATTCAGTGACAGGTGAGATGTTCTCTGTACTAACTTCATGAAATACATACTTGACATATAAATAAATCCTCAAAATAACAATTGTGAGTGTTAGTGTTTTTTTCTGTAGTATGCTTTGAACTAATTAATTTTGATAATCTGCCATTTTCCTAGTGAAATTTGCTATTGGAATCCACAAGCTCTGTATTTTTAGCACAGCTTGAAGAAAAGAGACAGTTCAGATTCCTATAGACAATACAGATTTGTTGATGCAGTACAGTGCCTGGGGTTAATGAGAACCAATTCTCAGCTGTCAGGTGTAAGAATATACAAAGACAGACATACTGCTTCCAGATCCAAGACTAACATTTAACTCTAGCTTGATTATCTCTAATGATGTTTTACATTGTTTATGGACTAACGTTAAAGTTTGGAAAGCTTTGTACTAAAGAATACTCCTGGGACAGACAATGTTGGGCTATGTTGACCCAGCTAGCCTCTGTATGGGTAACAGTCATGGGGCAAGTACTTTTCATGATCCACTTGACCTCTGGTCGGGTTCCTAATTCCTACATATGTCAACAGTAGCTATAAATGTCATACTATCTCCTATTTCCTCTACTATACTGGGCAGCCTCAGATGTAAAGCTGAAGAAATATGGTGTCAGAGATGTCAGAAGCATCTACAATAAATGTAGATGCTTCACTTCACTTGTGTATTCACCCTCAGATTACCAACAAGTCTTTTAACTGCATGACCTGGAATGCCATTCACATTTAATGGCAATAATACAATCCAATGATGAAGGCAATTTAAGAATACTCCATTTCTTTAGCATATTTCTTTAGCTTATGGCTTATGACAGGAAAGCTTCTACTTGTTCGATAGTGTTAACTCATGAACTGAAGAACCAAAAAGCCATATGCTGGGCCAAGAATGAATTAAAACAATATAAGTAAAGTGAAAAAAAGAAAGTTAATAAGGAAACCAATCAAGGGAACATACGATTTCTCATAGTCTACTTGAAAGAATCATTGGTTCTGCCTTTGAACATTTTCCAAAGCTGAGTAGCAAGAGGTCATGTTTCTCCAACACCTAGTTTTGTAGAAGAGAAGGTTAATGTACACAGCTAGCCTAAGTGGCAATGAGATCTATTCCAAATGACATTACATTTGTCATCAAGATCAGCACTGAGAAAACTCAGTTGAAAATTATTTTGGTGTGATTTAAAACAATCATCTCATTAACATCTTTCGAGGGACAACATGGATGCTAACAGTGAACTTGTTCAGATTTTCTATTTCCAGGCTACTAGAACTTGCAGAATAATATTTCTCTTAAGATAGATCTTCTTCTCCCACATAGTAAGTATGAATATTCTGAAAAGCTATGTAAGACTCAACTAGGGCTAAAGGAGAAAGCTTTCACCAGAACTCTAGATATGGAAAATTAAATAAGAAATTTTATTTACATGTAAGAGGTTTGAAAAATCATGGAGAGGTATAGGGAGATTATGTCTAACAGCCATTGCATATGGAGAAGATGTTTGTTAAAATTACATGGAAAAAAAATGATAAACTGGAAATTAAAACAAAGTTATTAAAGCTAGGCATCTTTAGTGTCTTATTGTCTCCCTTAAATCTCTCACTGCTTTCTTTATCCTATTGACTACTCCTTATTGACTCTCTCCCTTTTTGCCCCTAATATTTTTAACAGGACTTCTCTAATTTCCCTTTCCATAGAACTATCTGCCTTGTTTTGTCTCTTCCATGGATACTTATTCCAGTACACTCCACTCTGGAAAATGTCATAGAATCATAAAAGTGGGGGGTGGACGGGGGGTGGGGGAGGGAAGGGGACAGGACATGACACCTGCTTAAAGGGACCTCCAGAAATCTTGTAGTTCAACAAGACAGTAAATTACTTAAGACTGTATTCAGACAAGTGTTGAATACCTCCAAGGATGGAGATTCCACAGTCTATATGGGAAACACGTTCATGTAGCTGACCAACTTCATAGACAAGAAAAAATTCCTTACTTCTACTGTAAACTTACCATGATACAAATTGTGTCTGTTTCCTATTGTCCTAATGCTTTGCACTCTAAAGAAGACTTTTTTGTCTCTGTCTTCTCCATACAATCCAACTAGGAGAAAAGCACCCTGGTCAATCTCTGGTAAACCTTATCCTCCCATGACTGAATAATGCCACTTATCTCAGCTTATCCTCTCCTGTCATGTACACCTAATTATTTGATTGCCTTACACTAGACATACTCTGGTATGTCAATATTTCTGTTACTGGAAAGTTCACCATGCTCCAGTTTCGTAAGTGTGAAAAATTAGGGGAAGTACTATTTGCCTTTACATGCTGTCAGCACTCTTGTTAATCCAGCCCAGGATGTTGGTCTTTTTTGTTGCACGGGCACATTGTTGATTCATGTTCAAATTCTTGTCACCAGGATTCCCAGTCTATTTTCTGCAAAGTTGTTTTTTATCTTTATTGAGATTAATCCTGCCCAGGTGCAGGATTTTGCAGGTTCATGTCAGCCCATTTCTCCAGGATGTCAAGGTCCTCCTGAATAGCAGCCCTACTCTCCAGCTGAGTGAATAATACAGAATTTGTACTAGGAAGTTTAAATGTAGAGAGAAGATTTTTCTACAGTCCATAATTTCCCTGTTAATATTACAAAGAGGTCTGATACTTTCTGTTCATTTCCACCACTTTCACCACCCTGAAAGTGGATCAATAAACAAAAATTTTTATATCTCTCCTGACTTAAGATGGGTGCTTTAAACATAGGATTTGTTTTGGCTAGTAGGCCAAAGACCTGCATGCTTCACCAGGGACTCTTTTGTTATCCCTGTGCATGAAGAAGCAGCCGTAAACGATGGTCCTTTTTTTGTCTTTCCACGTGATTGTTTCTGCCTCAGTATGGAGTCCCTTTAGGAGATCTTTAACTGCTCACAAGGCTTTAGTTCCTGTGCTTCATATTTTGGTGTAGAAGAGCTGCAAAATCTTGTCTCAATTTTACTGGAAAAAAAAAAAAAAAAAAGGTGGAGCATAAGAAAGTAGACATGCTAAAGTTATTTGAAATAAAAATGTTGGGGAAAAAATAGTTTAATAGTTGAGACAGCAGTTATTAGCAGCTCAAGGACTTAAGAAGAAAAATAGTAAACTGAAAGAAAGGATACAAAACATTGAAAACGCCCCCAAAGAACAGGATGCTGGTGATCAATGCATTCCTAGCAGCAATGGAGTTTAACCTTTCCCCACTTGAGAGATGACAACCTGGTCACAGGGATTCATTTGTTGTCTTATTGGGCTTTGTGACCAAGTTAAAACTTGTTCTAGAAGATATTAGTTCCAGGCACTTATTTTCCCTGTATTATCCAATAAAAATTTGTACTGTGCTTTTAAGTTTTGTTTGTCTTGCTGTGTCTGGTGCAAGATATCCAAGGAAAAGAAATCCAGAGAGGGAGGATTACAGAATTAGCATTACAAGAAGATTGTTGCAGACTGCCTAACTGTTCAGTCTGAAAATCTTGATGTGCTTTACAGAGGTAACATGAAAATATATGCTGCATGATTGCCTATTCCTACACCAAGAAATTCCCTTAGGCAAGTAGTTTCAACCTCCTTCTCAGCTTGATTTTGTTTTCTTTAACAAGAGCATATGACAGCTGGGAACCCCAGCCAATGCCTTGCTTGCTATATGTCAAGGACGGAATGCAGCTCTCACCTGTCTGGTGAATGAGATGGAAGATACAAGGTATAGGTGTAAAGCCATGTTCTGCAACTTTAAATGTTTTCATTCTGACTGAATGAAAAATAGAAAAACAAGAAACAATGGAAATGGCTGTCATTCACTACGATATCTTTGTTCTTGAGCAGAACATCTCCCAGCATAAGAAAGATATGAACCTGTTAGAAGAAGTACAGAGGAGGGCCACAAAAATGATCGGAGGGCTGGAGAACCTCTTTTATAAAGACAGGCTGAAGGATTTGGGGTTGTCCAGCCTGGAGAAGGGAAGGCTTCAGGGAGACATTATAGCAGTCTTCCAATATTAAAAGGGGCCTACAAAGATGGGGAGAATGGGGGATATCAGGGAGTGTAAGAAAGGGGTATTGGTTTTAAACTAAAAGAGGGTAGATTTAGATTAGATATTCAGAAGAAATTCCTTTCTATGAGGCTGGTGAGGCACTGGAACAGGATACCTGGAGAAGTTGTGGATGCCCCAACCCTGAAAGGATTTAAGGCCACATTGGATGGGGCTTTGAGCAAACAGGTCCAGCAGAAGGTGTCCCTGCCCATGGCAGAAGGGTAGGAATCAAGTAGTCTTTGAGATCCCTTCCAACCCAAGCCATTCTATGATTCTGTGATTCTATGATTCTTCATCATCCTTTCTTCTGTTGCAGATAGGAACAATCTTGTAATCTTCCTTATTCCTTTTCCATGGGGGGAAACAAGCTCAAGGAGAGAGTAGTCCTCTATGTCCAACAGTTTTCTCTACAAGCCAGGAATTTAACTGTTCTTCTGGTCCACTTCCTTTACAATTAAGAAATCAGAACTGCACAAAACTAATTTTAAGCACTGTATGGAAATATTTGAGACACATTATTCATATAAATTATTTTTTCTCTTGATTTATGCAACATATGTGCCTGAAGTGGATGATTTGTTTCATTGACATCACTGTAAAGAAGAAAAAAAAAAAAAGTTAAAATTAAGCATTAATAATTCATACTTTTCTTTTAGACATTTGTATCAGTTAAATAAAATAGAAATGTAGCCACATAAAAATCCATATAGTTTTAAGCTGATTAGATCAATAAAGTATGATCTCATGAAGGATTTTATTATTATTCTTCCTTTCTATGCAAACTGCCTTCAGAAAAACAGTTTCTGTATTTACTTTGTATTGTATGCTGTAAAACTGTTAACTGGATTTAATGTAAGATCATTCAAAGCATTATGTTAGTTCAAACTAACTTCTTTGCTAAGATTTAGCATTATAGATAGTTATATCAGCCTCCATAGTGAAATACAAGGTTTCAACTTCTTTTTCAAAAACTACTGATTTCATTCAAAAGTGTTTCTAGAACTTACAGTTACAGAGATGACTCCGGAGAAAATCATGCCACAATATTCATTTGCTTCTATAAAGACCTTGAAAATGTAGTCATGAAGAATGTGAGATGCCATGTCCCATTCATGATCTTACAGCCCATTACTTGAAGAAACTGTTACATGTATACAAACACTGCTATCCTTTCCAGTGATGACGAAACATGTCTTTTAACAGGGGTTGGCAGAAAAGCAAGACAAAGGCAACAAAGAAGTCTGAAAGGCTAAGAGGACAGAAAAGGGAACATAAAAAACATGTTCTGAACATCACTTTTATTAACATTGGTTTCTTATTTTGTCATCCTGCTAGGAAGAGTTTCATCTTTAGGGAGAACTTTCTCAAACTTCAATATAAAGTTGAAGTTGTTTGGCATGGCTGAACAAGGACCTGCTGGTAGAACTTAGGCAAAAGAAGGAAATGTACAAACAGGGGAAATAGGGTCATGTGCCCTGGGAAAAGTACAGGAATGCTGTCTGGATGTGCTGGGATGGGATCAGGAAAGCCAAGGCACTGGCAGAACTAAACTTGGCGAGGGATGCAAAGAATAACAAGAAGGGGATCTATAGGTACATTAGCCACAAAAGGATGACTAAGATAGTCAGCGTAGGGCATAGTGTCCCAGACACAGAGGCGACCGGCTCCGGGGCAGACGCGTGCTGCAGCGGAGCGCGGGATCGGGACAGGCAGGGCTATTTTTCGGGCATCGAGCCTACGTGAGGGAGCCGCCAGGCACCGGCAGCCCTCGTGAGGGAGGCTGACGAGGCGTAGGCGGGGCCAGCAGCGTCAGCGACAGCTCCTCCCCCCGGCCGTTCAAAGGCAGTCCTTAGGGAGCGCGAGCGACCAGGGCCGGCAAACAGGGAGTGACGCGGCAGTTAGCGAGGCAGTTGGCGCAGGCAGGGCGGGCAGGCAGGGCGGAGCGCTCACACCCGCCCATAGGGACAACTCCTCTAACGGCACTCTCCTGTCAGCTGGGCTACAATGGTCTCCACCAGGCACGGTGCCATCTCTAGGAAGTCAGTGCACACCCAGACCGACTGCCCGTCCAAACATGCGGCAGTTCAGGTCTCCGGATGCGGGGAGTGTATGAGCCTCTTGCTGCCATCGGCGGGAGGCAGGGAGACTGCTTGCATGAGGTGCGAGCAGGTGGATGACCTGGTCCGCATGGTGGCGGAGCTCAAGGAGGAGGTGCAGAGGCTGAGGGATATCAGGGAGTGCGAGCGGGAGATAGACTGGTGGAGTAACTCCCTGCATGACCGGAGGGAGAGGGACCAGGGTGAGACGCCCCAAAGGGGGGTGGACCCCCTGCCCTGTTGCCATCGGGCAGAGGGAGGGGACCTGCGAGTTGAGGAGGAATGGAGGCAGGTCCCTGCTCGACCTCGCAGGAGATGCCCTCCCCTGCCGGCACCGCCTTCCCAGGTGCCCTTGAACAATAGGTTTGAGGCCCTGGGGCTCGAGAGACCCGTGGGTGAGGATGAGGTAGGAAGCCTACCCGGGAGGATGCCTGAGGTGAGGAAGTTGACTCCACGCCTCAGGACTGCCTCCACCAAGAAAGAAAGAAGGGTGATTGTTGTGGGCGGCTCCCTCCTCAGGGGAACGGAGGGCCCTATTTGTCGGCCTGACCCCACACATAGGGAAGTCTGCTGCCTCCCTGGGGCCATGGTCAGAGACATTACCAGGAAGCTTCCAAACCTGGTTCGCCCCTCTGACTATTACCCGCTTTTGATAGTCCAGGCTGGCAGCGATGATGTTGAAAAGAGAAGCCTCAGGGCCATCAAACAGGACTATAGGGGGCTGGGACGATTGGTGGAGGGAGCGGGAGTGCAGGTGGTGTTTTCGTCTATCCCTACGGGGGAAGGGAGAGGCACGGAGAGGACACGGAAAGCTCGCATGGTTAATAGGTGGCTCAGAGGCTGGTGCCAGCATAGAAATTTTGGGTTTTTTCACCATGGGGAGCTTTACTCGGCACCCGGCCTGATGGCCCCAGATGGGTCTCTATCTCCAAGGGGAAAACGGATCCTAGGCCAGGAGCTGGCGGGGCTCATAGAGAGAGCTTTAAACTAGGTAAGAAGGGGGACGGGGCTCAAACAAGGCTTGTTGGAGCTGTGCCGGGGGAAACAATGGCTAGGCCGGGGAAGAAGGCGATGGCCCAGCTGAAGTGCATCTACACTAATGCACGCAGCATGGGTAACAAACAGGAGGAGCTGGAAGCCATTGTGCAGCAGGCAGGCTACGACTTGGTTGCCATCACGGAGACGTGGTGGGACCGCTCCCACGACTGGAGTGCTGCAATGCCTGGCTATCGGCTCTTCAGGAGGGACAGGCAGCACAGAAGGGGTGGTGGCGTGGCTCTCTACATTACAGAATCTTTTGATGTTGTGGAACTCCAGGCTGGGAATGATAAGGTTGAATCCCTGTGGGTTAGGATCCGCGGGAAGGCCGGCAAGGCTAGCATCCTGGTGGGGGTCTGCTATAGACCGCCGAACCAGGATGAGGAGACGGATGAGGAGTTTTATAGGCAACTGACAGAAGTTGCAAAATCGTCGGCGCTTGTCCTCGTGGGGGACTTCAACTTCCCGGACATATCCTGGAAACACAACACGGCACAGAGAAAGCAGTCTAGGAGGTTTCTGGAGAGCGTGGGAGATAGCTTCCTGACGCAGCTGGTCAGTGAACCTACCAGGGGTGGTGCCCCGCTAGACCTTCTCTTCACAAACAGAGAAGGACTGGTGGGAGATGTGGTGGTCGGAAGCTGTCTGGGGCAGAGTGACCACGAAATGGTAGAGTTCTCTATTCTTGGCGAGGCCAGGAAGGGGACCAGTAAAACTGCTGTCTTGGACTTCCGGAGGGCTGACTTTGAGCTGCTCAGGATGCTGGTTGGCCGAGTCCCTTGGGAGGCGGTTCTGAAGGGCAGAGGAGTCCAGGAAGGCTGGGCGCTCCTCAAGAAGGAAATCGTGATGGCACAGGAGCGGTCCGTCCCCACGTGCCCAAAGATGAGCCGGCGTGGAAGAAGACCGGCCTGGCTCAACAGAGAGTTGCGGCTGGAGCTTAGCAGAAAAAAGAGGGTTTATAATCTTTGGAAAAAAGGGCGGGCCACTGAGGAGGACTACAAGGATGTAGCGAGGCTGTGCAGGGAGAAAATTAGAAAGGCCAAAGCTCATCTGGAGCTCAATCTGGCTACTGCCGTTAAAGACAACAAAAAATCCTTTTACAAATACATCAACGCGAAACGGAGGACTAGGGAGAATCTCCATCCTTTACTGGATGCGAGGGGAAACCTAGTTACTAAGGATGAGGAAAAGGCTGAGGTGCTTAATGCCGCCTTTGCCTCAGTCTTTAGCGGCAATACCGATTGTTCTCCGGACACCCAGTGCCCTGAGCTGGTGGAAGGGGATGGGGAGCAGGATGTGGCCTTCGCTATCCATGAGGAAATGGTTGGCGACCTGCTACGGAGCTTGGATGTGCGCAAGTCGATGGGGCCGGATGGGATCCACCCAAGGGTACTGAGAGAACTGGCGGAGGAGCTGGCCGAGCCGCTTTCCATCATTTATCGGCAGTCCTGGCTATCGGGGGAGGTCCCGGTTGACTGGCGGCTAGCCAATGTGACGCCCATCTATAAGAAGGGCCGGAGGGCAGACCCGGGGAACTATAGGCCTGTCAGTTTGACCTCAGTGCCGGGGAAGCTCATGGAGCAGATTATCTTGAGGGTCATCACGCGGCACTTGCAGGGCAAGCAGGCGATCAGGCCCAGTCAGCATGGGTTTATGAAAGGCAGGTCCTGCTTGACGAACCTGATCTCCTTCTATGACCAAGTGACGCGCTTGGTGGATGAGGGAAAGGCTGTGGACGTGGTCTACCTTGACCTCAGTAAGGCTTTTGACACCGTTCCCCACAACATTCTCCTCAAGAAACTGGCTGCTCGGGGCTTGGACTGGCGTACGCTTCGCTGGGTTAGAAACTGGCTGGATGGCCGGGCCCAGAGAGTTGTGGTGAATGGAGTCAAATCTGGTTGGAGGCCGGTCACTAGTGGAGTCCCCCAGGGCTCGGTACTGGGGCCGGTCCTCTTTAATATCTTTATTGATGATCTGGATGAGGGCGTCCAGTGCACCCTCAGTAAGTTTGCAGACGACACCAAGCTAAGTGCGTGTGTCGATCTGCTCGAGGGCAGGAAGGCTCTGCAGGAGGATCTGGATAGGCTGGAGCGATGGGCTGAGGTCAACTGCATGAAGTTCAACAAGGCCAAGTGCCGGGTCCTGCACCTGGGGCGCAACAACCCCAAGCAGAGCTACAGGCTGGGAGATGAGTGGCTGGAAAGCTGCCTGGCCGAGAAGGACCTGGGAGTATTGGTGGATAGTCGGCTGAATATGAGCCAGCAGTGTGCTCAGGTGGCCAAGAAGGCCAACGGCATCCTGGCCTGTATAAGAAGCAGTGTGGCCAGCAGGTCGAGGGAAGTGATTGTGCCCCTGTACTCGGCTCTGGTGAGGCCGCACCTTGAGTACTGTGTTCAGTTTTGGGCCCCTCGCTACAGGAAGGACATGGACGTGC
This sequence comes from Anser cygnoides, assembly GCF_040182565.1. NCBI lineage: Eukaryota > Metazoa > Chordata > Aves > Anseriformes > Anatidae > Anser > Anser cygnoides. The sequence continues at coordinate 132,131,733 of NC_089874.1, forward strand.
TCGAGTGAGTCCAGAGAAGGGCGACCAAGCTTGTGAGGGGTCTGGAGAACAAGTCTTACGAGGAGCGGCTGAGGGAGCTGGGCTTGTTCAGCCTGGAGAAGAGGAGGCTCAGGGGCGACCTCATCGCTCTCTACAGTTACCTGAAAGGAGGCTGTAGAGAGGTGGGGGTTGGTCTATTCTCCCACGTGCCTAGTGACAGGACGAGGGGGAATGGGCTAAAGTTGCGACAGGGGAGTTTTAGGTTGGATGTTAGGAAGTACTTCTTTACCGAAAGGGTTATTAAGCATTGGAACGGGCTGCCCAGGGAGGTGGTGGAGTCACCATCCCTGGAGGTCTTTAAAAGACGTTTAGATGTAGAGCTTAGGGATATGGTTTAGTGGAGTACTTAGTGTTAGGTCGGAGGTTGGACTCGATGATCTTGAGGTCTCTTCCAACCTAGAGAAATCTGTGAAATCTGTGAAAAATGACCAGATGGAGAACTGGTAACAACAGATGTGGAGAAGGCAGAGGTACGTAACAACTTGTTTGCCTCGGTCTTCAGTGGTGGTCAAGCTTCCCACATCTCTCAAGTCCCTGAATCCCTAGGCAGGGCTGGGGGAGCAGAGTCCCTCCCACTGTAAGAGAAGAGCAAGTTCAGGACCTCCTGATGCAACTTAACAACTACCAGACTATGGGCCCTGATGTCATGCATCTCAGGGTCCTGAGGGAATTGGCTGATGTAGTCACCAAGCCACTCTCCATCATATTTGAAAAATCATGGCTGTCAGGTGACAGGAAAAAGGGTTTTTCACATTTTTAAAAAGGATTGAAAGGAGGCTCAATGAAATTGGCTCAATGGCTGCTCCCAGAGAGTGGTGGTCAATGATTCTATGTCCAGGTGGAGGCCAGTGATGAGTGGCGTCCCTCAGGGGTCTGTCTTGGGACCAGTCCTTTCCAATATCTTCATCAATGACATAGACGATGGGCTTTCCTCAGCAAGTTTGCAGATGACACCAAGCTGAGTGATGTGGCTGATACCAAAGAAGGAAGAGATGTCATTCAAAGGGACCTGGACAGGCTGGAGAAGTGAGCACATGTGAACGTCATGAAGTTCAAAAAAGTCAAAGTGCAAGGTGCTGCACCTGGGTTGGTGCAATCCCAGGCAGGAGTACAGACTGGGAGAGGAACTCATTGAGAGCAGCCCTGGGGAGAGAGACGTGGGGGTTCTGGTAGACAAAAGGCTTGACATGGGCCAGCAGCACGTGCATGCAGCCCAGAAGGCCAGTTGCGTCCTCTGCTGCATCAAAAGAGGTTTGACCAGCAGGTTGAAGGAGTTGATTGTCCCTCTCTACTCTGCCCTCTGGATGCCCCACCTGGAGTACTCCATCCATGTTTGGGGCCTCCAGCACAAGAAAGATATGGACCTGTTAGAGTGAGTCCAGAGGAGGGCTACAAAGATGACCAGAGGGCTGGAACACCTCTCCTATGAGGAAAGGCTGAGAGAGATGGGGATGTTGAGCCTGGAGAAGAGAAGGCTTCAGGGAGACCTTATTGCAGCTTTTCAGTACTTAAAGGGGTCTTATAAAAAGGATGTGGAAGGACTATTTACTTGGGTAGATAATGATAGGACAAGGGGGAAGGGACTTAAACTAAAAGAGGATAGATTTATACTAGACATTAGGAGGAAATTCTTCACTGTAAGGGTAGTGTGGCACTGGAACAGGTTGCCAAGAGAAGTTGTGGATGCACCCCTATCCCTGGAGGTGTTCAAGAACAGGCTGGATGGCCCTTGGCCAACCTGATCTAGTGGGTGGCATCCCTGTCTGTGGAAGGGAGGTTGGAATTAGGTGATCTTTAAGGTCTCTTCCAACGCGAGTCATTCTATGATTCTATCATAAAGTTAACAAGACACACCTTTTGATGTCAGTTTAACAAAACTCTCATGTCAGTGTCTGTTAATAATCTATATAAAACCAGAATGAATAATTAAAGTTTGTGTTTATTAAAATTAATCATTATCCTTATTTTCAAAATCTGCATCAAGACATTGCTCCTCAAAAGAAGAGCAACTAGTATATATTTAGATGGAATCTGGCATGGAGAAACAGACTTTTCTTGTAAAGGAAATTAATATAGGGACTTGTAACTTTGGGGCATAACTAAATTGTTGGTGGGGAATTCATCAGTGTATCCTAGTCCTTAATGTACAAAGAGGACAGAGGCTCTCTCTTCTCAAGCAGCCACATGAAGAAGAAAAAGGAAAATGGGTGAATGTTGCACTGGGAGAGGTTTGTCTTGATATAACATATATATATATATATATATAATTTTCTTTCTTTTTTTCTTCTTTTTTTTAACAGTCAGAACAATTGATCATTGGAACAACTTCCCCAGGGATGTGGCAGAATCCCAGCCACTGGAGGTTTACCAGATGTGATTAGACGGGGTGCTAGAGGCTGGACAGCATGCTAAATATTCTAATCTTGTCTCCCTTTTCCAAAGAAAGGTTGGTCCTGATGATCTTTTGAGCTCCCTTCCAAATATGCTTGTTGTATGATTTTATAACTCTATAATTCTACATACTTCTGATTAAAGCAAAATATAATCAGACAATTTTAACGTATAGTACCATATCTATATAATGATGTAGATTTTTACAACTGAGAAACAGAAACTGTGCATATTGAAAATGCTTTTGCAATAGTATTACATACATTCTTGTTCTGATACTATAAAAGAAAGAATAAAAATTGTGTATGTGTAAGTCTCATACTCTTCCAACTATATCAATAGTGAGGAAAGTGAGGAACGACAAGGAAAACATACGTTCTGCTTTAAAAAAAAAAAAAAAAAAAAAAAAAAATCTGATTTTAAATCAAAACTGTCCTGGAATTGTAACCATTGTAGAATTGAAGTCACAACCAATTTTCACATAGTTAATAAAAGCTGCTCACAAATTGAAATTGGGGATACAATAAAAATAATAATAATAAAAAAAAGATTTCTGATGCAGCTTTAGTTGGAAGGTAGATTTATTTATTAATGGTATTTCTTGTAGCTACTTTTTCCTCTCCTGAAGTGTGGAGAGTGCAATTTCAGTGACTCTGCTGTAATTCTTCTATAACTCTTCCACAGATGCTTTAATGTCAATCAATCTTGTTTCTCTGTAGTAACTGACTGTCCCCCTAGCACCGCAATTCTATTCACTCAATTCATATTGAATTCTATTGCTGTATTAAAGGGACAGTTGGCTAGCATGGGGAGGACAGGGTTGATTGACTAGGATTCTGTGCAAGAATTACAGTAGAATTACAGCATAGATGCAGAAATTGCAGCCTGCTGCTCCATGGAGGAGTTTGAATGGAAATGGTTCTGGGAGAAAGGAATTGCACCTATCAAAGATGTTGTTAATAGTAGAAAAGTCTTCCTAAAACTAATCCTATCAAAAAACAATTTGGGAAAGAAATTATGAAACTTAAACATTTTAAAGTACAGTGTTACTGAAAAAAAAAAAAAAGTAAAACAAATCATTAAATATGCAACCTTCTTTTAAATTACTGTTTGAAAAACTGTTTGTCTAATGATTGTACTAATGTTATACTGTTCTGATAGCAGTACCACTCTATGGTTTTTATCATCTAAATATCAAGGATATATTAAAAGCCAGATAGCAGGTTTTGTGAGGAGAAATGGTTTAAGTGTGTTCTTTAAAACTTTGGCATTTCCATCCTGATTCTTCATGTCAGCAGCAATTTAAAATACAGAGTTTCCTTAAACTGGTATTGCCACATTTATGTACAAAATAAGTAGATATTTTAGGGGAATTTCAGGTATGTTATCCATAGGCCACAATCACTTACTTTAAAACTAGACAGTTCTTGAATTTTCTTTTCCCAAATGGCTTTTGGAAGTGATTTAACAGATTATAAACGCTTCTGAGTTAATATGTTTGTGTCATCATAGTTACATTTTAAGATATTAAGATCATTACCAAATACAGGGGTACTGTATAATCACTCAGAAGCCTCACTAACTACCATTTTACTCTAATTTGCCATGTGATTAAATTCACAAAGATATTGCCTATGCTATGAGAGATACATTTGGTAAAAGATGTATATTATCCATCAATATCAATATCTTCAAATTACAGTATATCATAGCTTTCAGCTGCCTCCATTTCATTTTGTGATACAGCAGGAATCATACATTATATTATATAAAACATGTATTAATTGTTCCATCAGAAACCTCCAATCTAAAATACTTGTTTCTTCAATTTGTAGCTTATTACTGTTATTTACACTTATTTATTTATTTATTTATTAACCTATTTGGTCCCAGTTGTATTGTTTTTGTAACTTTTTTTTTAATTTCAGACAGTTTTGCTCTCTGACATAAATAAAATGTATTGTACATTCTGATCAATAGACAATAACATTTAGCAGGATTTACTCTTGTTACAAAATATATTCCTCAGAGCAGACTATATAAACACTTTTTACAGAAAAAGTAGCTCAGACTTTGATTAATTCTGCCCCAAACTAATAATCCTGATAGCCATTCTCTAATATCTTGGCTTATACTTTTTAATTTGGATATGGATAATGTTAATCATATCAGCCTTTGGAATGCCTAGAAACCTTTGATTTCCCTGACTGTAGTTACTGTATGCGCAATGACTGCCACATAGCTATGATTGGATAATTGTTTGGACATGGTCTTGGGCAAGTTGCTCTAGTTGACCCTGCCTGAGCAGGGGCATTGGACTAGATGACCACCAGATGACCTGAACCATTCTGTGATTCTGTGATTCTGTCATGCTCTGCTTCTGATGAGGAACAAAAATTTCAAAATTCAGAAATATGTATGGTTTTAACACGAAGACAGAAGACATGAAGACAGAGAGGATCTAGCATTTGTTTGTTCTGGTGTTTATTTAGCCTCATTGCCAAATTACTAACTCCTCCTCTCTGAAACACCATTGGCATTACTTCATCCTATACATACCATTTGTGCTTGGTTATTTGAACAAGATAGTTCAGTGTGGTGGTATCTCCCAGCTGGGTAGCTGAGCTACGCTACAACTGCTCACTCACTCCCATTCCTCAGAGGGAAAGGGAGAGAAAATACGATGAAAAGGACTGGGAGATCACTCAACAATTATCATCACAGGAAAAACAGACTCAGCATAGTTAGATCAATAAAATTTATTACCTATACTAACAGGCTAGAGGAGTTAGAAACAAACAAACAAACAAACAACAACAACAACAACAACAAAACTAAAAACACCATCCTCCCATCCACCCTCTTCCACCTCCTCCCCCAAATCATTCATCGTATGTGGGCTTCCCACAGGCAGCAGCTCTTCAAGAACTGCTCCCACATGGCTCCGTACCATGGGGTCCATCCCCCAGGAGCAAAATGCTCCAGCATGGGTCCCCCACGGGAGGCAGCTCCCCCCAGACGCCCTGCTCCTGCATGGGCTCCTCTCCATGGGCTGCAGCTCCGGCCTGGGGCCTGCTCCTGCGGGGGCACTCCATGGGCTGCAGCCTCCTCCAGGCCACATCCACCTGCTCCACCAGGAGCTCCTCCACAGGCTGTAGCATGGAGATCTGCTCCGTGTGGGACCCACGGGCTGCAGGGAGACAGCCTGCTCCACCAGGGGCCTCTCCATGGGCTGCAGGGGAACAGCCTACTCCACCAGGGGCCTCTCCATGGGCCGCAAGGAAACTTCTGCTCCAGTGCCTGGAGCACTTCTTGCCCTCCTTCTGCACTGACCTTGGGGCCTGCAATGCTGGTTTTCACTCCTTGCTCTCCCAGCTGCTGTTGCACAGCAGTTTTTTCCTTTTCTTAAATCTGTTCTCACAGAGGCACAAGCAACTTTGCTTATTGGCTTATCTCTGAGCAGTGGCGGGTCCCTTTGGAGCCAGCTGAAACTGGCTCTTATCTAACATGGGGCAGCTTCTGGATTCTTCTCACAGAGGCCACCGTTACCAAAACCTTGCCATGTAAACCCAATACACTCACCAGATGACACTACATCACATGCTATTTGCCTACTCTGTGCTCAGCATTATATTACACTCTGCAATGTGTCATGACCTGACGGAAATAGTGCCTATCCAAATGGTGAGCTAAACTGTTTCCATGCCTACATTTTAGACTCACTTCAGGCAGACTAAAAGACTCACATCAGCTCATTTGATGTGTTAAGTCAGTGGCATGTGGCTGCAGAATGGAAGAACCAGAAAAGGATCTACAAATGATGGCTGTTCTATATATTCTTCCCCCTCTTCCTTCTCTACACTACTTGTCTTACCTCCCCAAACCTTATCTACTTCTTCATGCCTCTTCACTGGAATCTCTGTTGTCCTGGTATAGCTGTGGACTTAATGGAAAGCTAGGCTGCCTAATGGGAAGGACCCAAACGTAGAGAGAACCTTTTATTTGATTATTATTATTATTATTTTAACCAGATGAGTTTTCCCATCTAGGCCATCACACATCCACAGAAGTAGTTGGATTTTAGAGAGTGTAATGCAGAGGCAGAATCAGCTGGGTAAATTCAGCTAAAGCTAACACTTCTCTTTGCATTTGCTTTCCACCAACCTACTGCTAACATGTTTGGCTGAGACAGAGAAGTGCATCATTCTTGGAAAAACATGAGGTCTTTTTTTTTTTTTTTTTTTTCCCTGGGAAATGAAATTTTTAGCAAAATTGGCTTCTACCTTATTGAATACGTTTCTTAATGGAGTCATCAATAAAATTATATATTTTCTTTCTTAATGAAAGTCTAGTACATCTCAGATAAAATGCTGGCAGAGATATCCATTGTTTCTTATTAAGTTTCTAACTTGTTCATTTCTGAGTATGTGGTTTCTCCAAACTGTTTAGTATCTTATAAAGTATCTGAAAGGTTCTTGTATAAACATTAAGTAACAAGGATATAGGAGTAAGAGTGGTGCTAAGAATTATTCTCTCCTGGAAAAATCTCATAGAAGGGTCACAATTATCATCAATCTGTTTAAGATATCTTTAGAAGAAGAGAACAAAGCCAGAGGAAAGCACTTATCTTTATCAAATATTATAATCAAACATAGTATCTGCTCTGTCAATGAAATTATGTTTGTTTTATAGATATCGATTAACATTACTGATAGTTTATTATTTGCTTCTCTATTGACTGATTCCTAAACTGCTTTTTTTTTTTTTTTCTTCTTTTTATCTGTCCCCTTTTATCCAGGACAATTCTCAGACTACATTTATAATTTTGCAGAAGACAAAAGGCCTCAGGTTGCTAACGTTAATTTCCCTGGCTTGCTTTTCCATAAGGCTGCTGCCTTGCCTTGAAGATGCAAGGTGATCATTTGCTATTAGTCAATAATTATTTTATTTTTCTCATACAAAGACTATTCCTGTTCACTTATTTCCAGAATTTAGAAATACTTGTTGAACAGGTTTCATCACCTCTGTCTACTAATAAACCTAATGCCACTAGTAACATTTTGTTCCATGCTAGTTTTAGTTGTTTGTTTTGTTTTGTTTTGTTTTCTTGTTTGTTTTTTTGTTTGTTTTGTTTGTTTTTTCCTTCCTAGAAGCTAGACCTTATTTTCCTTACTTTTCTGACCCATGATTTTAGTGTCCTGTTTTTAGTATCCTGTATTAGTTCTGTTTTTTACTATTTGATTAATATTTTTCCAATTCATTTGTAATTTCTGCCTGCACTTTGATACAAATGAACTTCCATCAAATTTGTCCTGTTTCTTTAGAGGCAGTGTTTTCTTATCTGTGGTCCTTCCTTGAACTGGATAGCAGTTCTTTTCTCTTGGAGATATTTCAAAGCACAGGTGTAATAAATCCTTTTGTTGTTGTTGTTGTTGTTTTATTTATTTATTTTTGTTTTTATTTGACTTCTCAGGGGAGTTATGTTCGTTATTATTCTCTTATTTGAACACTTCAACATGTAACGAAGGTCACTCAGAAGCCTAATGAGAAAGCATATGGCATTATGCTTTCAGTATGCATTCTCATCTTTATTGGAAGGATTTATTTGTATGCAAGTTACACTGCCTTTCCAATTTGAGCGTAGGTAAAGCTGTGTGAGATCTCTGGTGTGGATGCAAGTATACCAGCTGAGTCAAATCTGAGCTGTACAATGTAATGCTGCCCTTTATCACAATTAAAGTGGGAATGTGTTTTAGGTTGTCAGTTCCATGGATTGAAATCTTTATTTTTTCAATGTCTAGAGTTGGATCTGTATCATATTTTAGGATATATAGTCCAAGATATATAGACCAAAGCAAATAATTTATAGGTTTTTACAGTATTTGACTCTTTCTTTACTATCTGAAAATAGCAGCAACAACAACAAAACACAAACCAGAGTAATCATACATGTAGTGTGATGTTGCAATAATTTCCACAAAAGAATGTGAATATGCTGTACAAGCATATGGCAGAATTTGGATTATTTATTAAATAATGACCCTGTGCATTCCTCACTGATACCTGCACAAAGCCTGTTTGTGTACCTGACCAGTCTAGAAAAGATTAATGGCTTCAGCTCACATGAGATGCAGGCTGGTATATGGACAGGAGCTATCTGGTTAATACTCATTCTAAAGAAAAATAAAGAAAGCATTGGAGTTTGGAGGAAGATATTGAGGCAGAAAATAAAACTAACTCCTCTGAGAGTATTAGATGTTCGTGCTTAGAATGCCAAGCTGTCTTAGTTTTGGAAATTACCAATATTAGTAGATCATTTAATGACAGTGTTCACAAGTGCTTTCTTCTCAACAGTCTGCTTAGGAACTTTCAACCTTTTCTTCCAGATATGGATATTTATAACTATTAATGCCACTATCTTCTCTTAATTGGACTACTGAGAGGACTGTCTGTAAAAATATTCTACAAACAAAATATTTTGAGTCTATTCAGGACAATCTGGAGTTGGATGTGCTGCTTTGTAGCATCTGTAACAGGATAAAATATTATGTGCCTATCTCACTCATTTCTAATTTGTTGGCTTTCTTTCCCTCTCTTCAGAATTTACCACTTTGACACTCTTTTATGTGGCATTCTAATCACATTCTGTCAAAAAGAATGAGGTTAGGCAAACTCATTATTATTAAACATATAAGATTATTTGTATTGTCTAGACAGAAACTTTTAGAAGGTTCTTGATACACGCACATCTGCCAGCAAAGCAGGGGAGGGCAAATTAGGAAGTACTGAGCCTCTGTGTGTGACCTGGGAAAGACAATCTGTTTGCAGAGGCCTACCACAGCCACAGAAGTTTGCCTGAGCAAGCTGATATGGGCTATAGCAAACTTCATTACTTTGGGTTCTGCACTGGCTATGTCTTCTTTTCCACAAGATGTTTATGTGATTTTTGACTTGAAAAGATTAATTGATCTACATCTTTCCTTACCTGAAAGCTTTCCTCAGTTTTTCACAAATGAAAAGCCCTCCCCCTCCCCCCTTTTTTTTAAAGAATCTAGATGTACAGAGGTGATGTACAGTGCTTTATGTTGATTTCTTTGTTAATGTGTCATCAAAAAGCATTTTCTGATATGCAGCTTGAACTGTTTCATTTTTACTTTAATCTTATTATTGCTGTTTAAATCCCTGTTTATCACCCTGAGTGATTCTTCTCCTGGTTTGGATGTACACTTCCAAGATACAGACTATCATATCCCCCTAATTCACCAAAGAGTTAGCCATGGTATACTATACATATATCATCATTTAAAATATGTATTCCTCTACCTGTCCTACTGTTTTGTGATAGTTTGTGTTGTCTGAAACTTCTTTAGTTTGTGGGTAGGGTTTTGGTAATTAGAAACCTTCAGTACAGTATGCATTTCAGCTCTGCTTCTTCTTGAACCAAACCTAATTTAAAGGAAATTAAATATCTGCTTTTATACTGTATGCAAAGAGAAGGACTATGAGGCTTTCCTATGATGTGTCTCTTCTGAAAAACAAACAAGAACAACAGAACTATCTCTGTCTTTATCATTTGTACAAGTAATATTCCATTCTATGGAACTAAACTTGTCTAATTCACTGTTTGCTGTGATCAACCCAATAATTGTTAATTATTAGTTATTATTTTATGTCTCTATTATCATAGCACATGGAAACCCAACTCAGGAACTAAGACCTGTTCATGCCAGGCACTAACTGAACACAAGAAGGTGGTCTTTTTCCCAAGGATCCCACAGGTCTAAATAAGCCTAAACAACAGATAACCAACAGGAAAGGAACAAAGAACAACAGATGACCAGCAGGAAAGGAGAAAGAACGAGACAGCAATTGGAAGGAAAAAGGACACAGAGTGATCAGGGTGATGGGTAGCAGTTTCAGATATGGAGAGTCCTGGGGCTCCGTTAATATAGAAGCTTTCTTTCTCTCAGTAAGCATATGTTTTGAGTAATCAAATGCTTCCCTTAAAATAACCTTCCTGTTTCAGTTCCTATATTTTTGATCTTTCCAGATGCTATTATCTTTCTGCCATAACAGAGCTTTGCTTTGTTACCTTTCTCTACCTTCTTTGATTTGTATTTGAACTTCTGTCTTTATTCTTCAAACTTTGCACACAACAGTATTGCATATCAATAATATTTTACACATCTACAGAAATTTCAGAAAACATCTTATTCAAATGTGATTTTATAAACAGGAGGTATATTATAGCATCTATACTGTAAGTGAATGTAAATAAAGGTTGTTTTTCTTTTTTTTTTAATTTTTAGTGTTGAAAAATACAAAACGGGTAATTGTCGATGACAAAGGATGTATGCATCTAGCTATGATTTCCAGAAACCTTTTCTTTCAAAAAGGAAGTTACACAGTGCTGCATCCCAACACCACCGCCAGAACGAACCTCATTTTAGGGATTCCATGTTACAAATTGTTGCTCTTCTACTAAAGAAAACAGAAATGAACCAACAACACACTCACATACAAACCAATAAGCTGTTACTCTGAAGTCCTGGGCCTCCAAAATAATCTCTAAATATTTAGACTCCTAAACACTTGAAAAAAATAAATAAATAAATTACATTTGTCTTGGCTGTTTACAAGACAAACCATTTTCAGCTTTACAAAATTTTATATAAACGCCAAGTCTAGATTTTATCACCTACAAGATCTCTATCATCAGGAGAGCCCTATCATTTAATATTAATCTGCCTCCAATGGTGAGTAGCCTCAGGAATCTGTTCAGGACTGATGCTCAGCCAGAATTCTAAACAGAGGAGTAAGATCTGGGGCAGTTATTACTCCAGAATTACTGTGAATATTTTGGTACCATTGGAATAGGTGGGATAGTGACATTTTTAATGGTGGAGAGTTAAATGAAAGGGTTAACTAATAACCCTTTTATTTAAAAAATCTGATTATTGTGAAAGACACGAGAACGAGGTCTGAAATGATCAGGTTTGCTACTGGTGAGAAAAACATGACATTTTTATTTTTGGAAAACTGACATCAGTAAATACATCGAGAAAAATATTTATACATTAGTCAGTAGAACTCTGTGATTTTCCTATTACTTCATTAATTTGCAAATGATGCTCCTGCTATGTTTCCTCTAAGAGGAGTGAAATGGTGGGTTTTGTAATATTTAAGATGTTGCTGTAGGGATTACATAATAAACTGCACATAAACATAAATAAACTGCACTACATTTTTATAATATAAAGCAAATTTTATACCTTTTTTTTTGTTGTTCTTCTTACTTATTCAACTTGTACACTTTGGTGGGGCTGTTGGCTGTGTATGTGCTCTGACACAGTAGAATTTTAGTCTGTTGGATTTTGCACAGTGAAAGCACACATATTTTCATTTTAAGATTTTGCATGTCCTTTTTTTTTTTTTTTTTTTTTTGGTCCCCAAACAGCTTTTAGTATTCCTGTAAATTTAGATTATAGCAATTCTGATCTTTTCTATAAGTACAATATTTTATTAATCTCACTATAACATAAGATGTTTGCTTTAGTGAAAACTAGATCAAAGCAATATATTTCTATTAACTAGACATTTCCAATAAAGGTAAGTCATCATCTGCTCCTAGGAGAATTTCTGAGCATAATTTAGAAAGAAAATTTTGAAATGTTGCTCTGTTTGAACTGGAATAAAAATGCATCTTGTGTAAACACAATAGGAATTTTCTCTTGTGTTTCTCAGACTTGCAGTATGGGTTTTGTAGAGTGATAAGTAGAGCTCTCTGCATGGTGTTATAATTGAAACATTGTTGCATGTTACAAGATTCAGTTTTTGATCTCTTCTTCATAATAGTGACTCTTTAATCTTTTTTCTCTCTGTTGCCTCATTTTGCCTTCTCGGTGTATTACGCATGTTGAATACCATTATTGCTTTTGGTTATTAACTAGGGATGGATTTGGAAAAAGTAATTTTGTGCTGGCTTGATGCAGCAGAATAAGCTGTCAAACATCATACCAGGTGACAGTGTGATGTCCTTCTGTGAAGCTGCAGCACAGTATGTGTTACAGCTGGAAGGTTACAGGTAATCAGAGAGGATTACCAACGTCAGCTTTATTAAATATCTGTGGAGGTCTACTGTGGCTGTGACCAGATAATATGAGCTTCTAGTATGAAAACAGGAAATTATTAATAAACTGGATTGGCTGTTCTGAATGCCCTTGCAAAAGTTTATCTAATTTTATTTTCTAGGGAGATTAATGTCAAGTATTAGATTTTTTATTACTTAAGGTGTAGGCCTTTTATGCTTTGAAGTGATTCCCTTTTAATTTGTTATATTTCCCTGGATGTTTGATGTTATTAACAGTGTTTAAACCAGAATTTTTCTCTTCTCATTTTCTGGGAAGTAGATTTTGACAGTTCAGAGTAAAATGTTTTATGGTTGTTTTTTGTTTGTTTGTTTGTTTGTTTTGTTTTTAACATATAATAAAATACAATTTAGTGCTGATAGAAGTCAGCTTTAATGTTCATATTATTCTTTTTGTTCAATCCAATGCTTTATGTATTAAAAACTTACTTTCATTTCATCATTTACTATAACTTTATTGTACTTTTTCTTTTCTTCTTTTTTTTTCTCTTTTTTATTATTTTTTTAATACTGAAAAGTTATAACTGGTTTAATCCAACAGTTTCATCCAAAACTAATATTTCTTAAGGTTGAAATTACAGATTTACTTGTGATAGATTACTGAAACAGTTTTGCATAAAACTGGAAATTAAACTTAGAGTGTGAAGAAATCATATCGTCAATTTAGATACACCTTTATCTCTTCAGAAAGATTAAAAATGTAACACCTTACGTTTAGCACTGTGAAGTTTGACAAGCATTGAAACAAAAAAAGGAAGTGTAAATTTTACTAATCAAAACATCTGTACTATGCAGCCATTTACATTTTCCTATCAAGACATGAGAGAAATGTTAATTTTAGACGACTCTTTTTATGACCTATAATTACTGTCATTAAGAAAGCTCTGGAGACTTACGGGGAGCTTTGACTGAAATACAGTTTGACATGTTCTATAATTAATGCTGAATTAACGTGCTACAGTATGTGACTCAGAAGAAAAAGGTTTCTTTTTACTCAAAGAAAAGTCAAAGAAATTGTATTATAGCAATGCCTACTAACATCACTATATTTAAAGTTATGTCACTTGTTCCTATACAAACGCTATTTTTCAGTAGCTTATCATGTGGCTATTAAATGATCTTTGGATTCAAGCACTGATTGTATATGATTCCAGCCCATTGGTCTTTTTTGTATTGCCTTTTTGTTGTTATTAATAATACACATATTTTGTTAAGTGTTCATTTGAAAACATTTAAACGTTTTATGTATATAAAATACACATATTATTTGGGTTATCCTTTTGTACTTTCTGTAAACAAAAGTGATATCTGTTTTACTAAATAAATAAAATTTTCATTGCTACTCACATTGTCTGCCTGATAGCCTATACGAACTAAAAAAAAAAAAATAATAATTTGGAGTTACTGTTTTAAAGTATAAAGTTGATATGTATTACTACTGAAGTAACTCTTTTGCTGTTATCTGTTTTATTTTATTTTATTTTATTTATGTTTTCTGAAAATGCCATGAACATTGCTATAATTTAATATTGTTTCTTATTTTCTGAAAAAAAAATCTAAAAATTTCAATTTAAGGAACTGAAAAATAAAATAATAATGAAAAAAAAAGTCTGAGACTAGTCCCCCATAGTACATAGCAAATTCCATGTAAACAACCATGTAAACAGTCCCACTAATTTAATGACAGTTTGCAGGTGGGATTGAACAATATGATTCAATACAAAGATTAATAAAAATGAAACAAAACAAAAACAAATTTTAATGGAGTGTTTTGCAGAAAATTCATAACATGTATGACTCATTAGCAAATACATAAGTGTTTAAAATATTGTAAGGTGACTCAATAGGACTATTAATAACATCATGAAGAGACAAATATATATATATAATAACAATTCTTTACATATTTCTATGTATAAAGACCTGGAATCATCATATTACAGGATGTAAACCAATCCTAACCTCCTACCCTGGACTGGAGTTCAAAAACTACAAGATTTTTATATTTCATATGCTTTCTTCTAGACAATTAAATGAGATAACATTCTTATTACTCACATAGATTAATCTGCCTGTCTTTAATTACACAAAAGTATATTTCAGAAGGAGAATTTGTTTGTCTTTTAAGTGTATTGTGTTGGTCAATTTTATGCTGTGACACTAAGTTTCAGTGCTGAAAATCTACAAGAATATGTCCTCATATCACAATAAATAAGTGGACAAATATTTTTAGAATATTATTATAGAAAATATTTCTAGTGAAATTCATTATACAAAATATTATTTATATACTTCTTTCACATTGCCCTTAATTACTTTTTTTTCAAAATTAAGCAAGCCTTGTTGTTTGCATTTCATGTAAACATTCTTAACATTTCTGATCATTGTGTTTATCTTTTATTTTTTCCTACTTATAATGTGTCTTTTTTAAAGATGGAATAAACAAGACTTATTCACATTCACATATAATTAATATTAAAACTGTTGATGTACTATATTTAATACATTTTAAAACAAATTTTAACTTTTTGAAATAAAATTTAAAGAAAATAAAATCTGTGTGAGTTTGCCAAAGTGATTTGAGCTTCAGTGATTAATGCCCATGGAAGAATTTATTCTTGAATAAAAGTTCACCCTAAGAAGAAAAAAATTTTTATGCTTGTGAATTGTACAAATAAATTTATTACTCTATTTGAAATGTTAAAATTTATTTAGAACTTCAGAATTAAAAACTAGTCAAAAACATTTACCTACAATGAATTTTAGTAGCCCTTTTTTACCATTCATCTGCCTAGATTTGTTGGAGGTCTAGCCAGCTGATCTTGTCTCACATACCTTTGTACTGTCATCTCATAGATTCTTTTTCCTTTATAAGAATACGCATATTAGATATTATTTCCACTGTAGATTTTTGGACACCCTACTATGAATTTCTTCTTTGTAGAAAATTAAAGATGTTTTCCAACTTTCATTTTCAACTTCTTAGCATCAGATATGTACACAATTCCTCTCACTTGTAACCATCAGTTTTTGTAACAGCTTTTGGTGAGGGGTTTATCAGCGCTGTTTTGGAAGCTCAAAAAGCTCATGTCAAACATGAGTTCAATCCATTGTTCAATATATATTGAGTTTTATTGAAGACTTCAAATTGGCTGTCTAGGAACCTTATGTATTCTTAACACTTCATACTCATCTAGGTGTTTATACCTCTCTCAAATTAATTTTTCCAACTAATTTGGAACTGTAATTACTTACTGGTTAGAAATCCTTGGAATTATCCCTAAAGTTTTTTTGAAGCATTCCAATGCTTTTAGGAGATTGAGATAGTAACAATTCTAATAAAGGAGAAGAAAACAAAAGTGTTAAATGAATATTTCTTCTGTGTTTAGAAAGAACTAATGTGATGGCTCATAAAAGAGGGTAATGAATTGTTCTCTAATCCATCAATAATTGGAGAGTTTGTTAAACAACATCTGCTAGAGATAAACCTTACAAATCAGCTGGTCAGAGGAATTTGCAACTATACTGGCAGATGGTTTGGCATTAACAGTAACATTAGGAAAAACTTGATAGCATTATCTTAACTGAATATCAGATAATGTTAATCAATGTGCTTTTAAATAAAGCTTTTTAAATAAAATCATTAGAATTGTGATTTCAAATGAAACTCTGTACATTTGATATTTTAGATCTGTGAGCAACATTTAACTTGGTAATAAATTGTATTCTGACTAAAACATGAACATTAAAAAGTTATTTCAATGGGCTTAAGTACTGGACCTAAAAATTCAGCAATTGTTGATTGCCAGTGGTCCTGACAGGGAATTGTAAGCATACAAAATTAAAAATTGTCTTATTAATGGTTTGGAACTGAATGAAATGTGAGTATTAATAAATATTCTACTTTTAGCCAAGCTTGAAAAAAATGTTAATTAATGATTGGTAACATACAGCTAAATATAAAGTTGCACTGTAAGAAATTATATCTGATATATCTAAAGAATGGAGTCATATACTGAGTCATGACAAGCAGTGATTTGGAGAATGGTCTAGTGCACATGTGACTTAGCAAATCAATCTCTATCTTAATGCAATGTGATAGTGACAAAATGAAGTGACACATTACTTTTTGAATACCATATATTTTGGATGCGTAAGTAGAGGTGTTGCAGAAAAGGAAGCTGTGATTTTGTTGCTATATAAGAAAATGGTGGGATTGATAATGCAATGCCACATATAGGATATTTAGATTGTTAAAGATAAAAAATAGATAAAAGATCTATTAAAAATAGATAAAAGATCTAAAAAAAATAGATAAAGATCTAAAAAAATAGATAAAAGATCTATTAAAATATCTATGTAAAAGATGTTAAAGATAAAATTGGAAAGGGTTTGGTAAAGAGATTGCAAATAATTAAAAGACAAAAAAAAACCACATCTTACAGCAGTAGGCTAATATCATCCAGTACAAGAAGGGCCGGAGCACCTCTCCTATGAAGAAAGGCTGAGAGAGATGGGGATGTTGAGCCTGGAGAAGAGACCTTTCAGTACTTAAAGGGGTCTTATAAAAAGGATGTGGAAGGACTATTTACTTGGGTACATAATGATAGGACAAGGGGGAAGGGACTTAAACTAAAAGAGGATAGATTTATACTAGACATTAGGAGGAAATTCTTCACTGTAAGGGTAGTGTGGCACTGGAACAGGTTGCCAAGAGAAGTTGTGGATGCACCCCTATCCCTGGAGGTGTTCAAGAACAGGCTGGATGGCCCTTGGCCAACCTGATCTAGTGGGTGGCATCCTGCTTATGGCAGGGAGGTTGGAGTCAGATCTTTAAGGTCCCTTCCAACGTGAGCCATTCTATGATTTTATGATACGATACACTTTCTTTTTCAAAAAGTAGATTCTGAGGTGAAGTACAAACACACTGGAATAAAATAATAGGAAACAAAAGGTTTTTTAATCTAATCAAAAGAGATACAAAAACATTGTTGCTGAAGATAGCAAATGTAAAGGAAGAGAAGCATACTTTTAGAATGTAAGCATAATTCTTGCTACAAGAGGGAAGCGGGGCACTCATCTTAATGTCAGTTGATAGATACCAAGCATAAGTCATTTCCTTCCTTCCAATATTTCTCCCTTCTCCACTTGAAGGAATTCTATTTTTGCTGTAACTGTCAGCTAGACATCACCCAGACATGGCACACACCCATTGTTTTCCTATCATTATTATTTTTATTTTTACTTTTACTATGGGACATCAACGATCATTATGTCAAATTATGGGGGGAAGGGGGGGAGGGAAATGATGTACAAACATGTGGAAAACATTGTTTTCAGCAATGTCTATTGGTGAAGTTCCTAATAAGTTATTTGTAGCATGGAAAAATTATTTGTGTTTTTGGTAAATAACAGATGGATGAACAGAAGTATGCCCCAGTTTTTCCCCAGTTCTAAACACACAGCATTATCATTAATAATTCCACCTGTCCTGTGGTTGAATTTTTCAGTGTTCCTCTAAGATGACTTTAGTAGAGTTTACTGTGGTTAGAAGAAAGATAAAGAAAAAAATTGTGTCTGACTCAAAGAAACATAGATTTTGGCATCAGTAAAGGGACAGAGAAAGCATAAAATCTGGTAAGAAATTTTTCAGCTTTTTTTTTTTTTTTAGTGACCCAGCTTAGTACAGGATCAGATAAGTAAAGGATATATATAGGATATATATTAAGGATATAGTCAGAGATCAAAGAGAAGCTATCAATGCTGTGGCAAAGATCACATGGAAGGGGGTGAGTTATTTATAAAGAAGGAAAGAATGTATATTCAGCAATATTGCTGATACCACCCACTTGACAGCATCATTAGAACACTCAGAGGTTTTCTCCCTATCTTCCTTTCAGAGTTGGTAGTAAAATATGACAGGTTCTGTTACTAAGAAGGAACACAGATGAAAAAATAAGTGCAAAGAGGACAGTAGATACCTTACTTTCTTATTTTATATAAGGAAAGTATATGTTTTGGACTATATAACATTATCTGTATTTTAACTGTCATTTAGCAATTGGGAATTTAAATACATATGCAAACAGAGAGGATGAAAGTAGAAATGAGAAATACCATTTTATTTTTTAATTAAAAGGAAATTCTCTAGGTGAAGGCAGGCATGATAATGGTGAAAAAGACATGATGTGCCTTACTTTTCAAAAGATAGGGCTAAAACTCTTCAGTGATCACCCTTCTTGTAGATCTTGACATTACCAGTCTTACCCATACAGTAAGCTATTCAGCTTCCACTTCCACACTTTGTTCAATCAGATCTACTTCTAGCAAATACAGATATATAAAACACATAACAATACAGCAAATATATAAAATACATAGCACTATGTTTACTTAATAAATTATTCTAGAAAAAAAAAAAAAGAGTAAGGTACACATTTGGCCCATTGATTTATGAATGTATTTTAAATAAAGAGCAGTTGTATAGAAGTCTGTACATACAAAGCAAAATCATATTCTCATGTTCCAAGTTTGTGAATAACAGAACAAACAAGAAAATGAGACAGCAAAAGTTGTTGTGTGTCATTCAATATCATGTACCTAATAGTAAAAGTGTTAATTCCATATTATAAACATTCTATATTCTGTGCTTTGTTGAGTACAATACATATTTAAAGTTGTGGTTTTTTTTCCTTGAAAACATCCTATTGTGCACAGAAATGTCATAGTATGTTGCTTTGTATATTAAAATTATCTTTAAAATAATCTTTTGTCACTACTCCATATTCTTTCCTGGATTGAACAGGAGTCATTATTGAGAGTAAAATTACTATCAGTAATCACAAATGAAAAAAGATGTATCAAAATGTATTAAAAGCAGAAGCAGGGATATCCCAATGCTCAGATAATGAATGTGAGCTGTCTCTAGAGGAAAAGTTCCCAGTCTATGCTCTGGCAATGTTCCAAGTCTGAAGAGAGAACGTAACTCCATATGTGTACTGAAGATAATCTAGGAAAGATTTAACTCAAATATGAAAGTTGTTTTCCTTTACAACTTAAAAACATGAAGTAAAGCATGTGAATTTCTGCAAGATTTTTCAAATTAAAAAAAAAAAAAAAGGAAAGAAAAAAAATTAAAAAATGGGAATATATTTGCATAACTGAAAAACTTCTAGGATATCTTTCAAGTTAGAAAATACTTAGAATGTATTGCTAAATGTTGAAACAATTAATTATTCTTTATCTCTTCTGAGAGAAAATAGCTCATACAGTTGTATTTTTTAAAAAAATGAAACAGTTATTTTTTCCTAGGTAAAGCAAAAATTAGTTATATTTCTTGATGATGTTTGCTTTTGGATCTTTTTTTTTTTGGTTGGTTGGTTTTTGTTTTGTTTTGTTATTGTTTTTTGGTTTAGTCTGGTTTTTAACAGGTGTTCTTAATAACTTTGTAGGATACTTATACTGCCCAAAGAATAAGCTCTGCTATTACTGTGTCATCCATGTATCAAAATTCAGAACCATGTTTTTTATAGCTATGTCTATATATTTCTCTGACATTAAGAAGGGGTAAAGGGGTATGAAGGGGGTTGTGAGGGGTATAAAGAGAACTATAGGATACCTTGTCAACACTTCCTCCTCAATTTTTGATATTTTTTGTATTAAGAATGTTTTGCTCAAAATTATGGTATGCTAAATAGGACTTTTGCTTCAAATTACTTGTTAGCTGTATGATGCAGAACACTGGCACATGACTCACAGTTTCTTATACTGCCACTGTTGGCTTTTTATTTTCTTTTTTTTCTGTTCTGAGTCATTAGAACTTTAGAGATAGAACATACAGAGAAAAATTCAGCTAGATTCTTTTTTTTTTATTTATTTATCATAAGAGTATCTACAAGGTGCTATCTGTTTTCCGATCACATTAAATCACAATTCTTTCTCTGCAGAATATACATTCTAAAAATAATAATAATAATAATGATAATAATAATAATAAATTCTGTTTTGATAGTGGGTTAGATTTATTTATGTATCCATTGAACCTAGGGAGAAGCAATTTTTTCTCCTCATTGGAGTGGTTACCATTAACAATTTTTCAGTGGCTCTTGCAAGTAAATCATGTTACATTACCACTTTACCACTATATTTGCAATACTTCCTTGCCATTTATTTCTCGGTATATCTGCAATAATAGAACTACTATATAAATGATATTTAGTTGCATCTCTTAAAAGCAAAACTAGAGAGCTAATGGCAACCAACTCAGCCTCAGAAATAATTTTGCTTCTGAAACAAAGGAATCTTTGGTACTTTTCTCTGCCCTTTACATACAAGATGACTTTTAAAATATGTTACTCTTGGTTACATTTTTTCAAGTCAAAATCACTTTAATAAATATGTCTAGTGTACAAAATAAAATATTGTAACAAATTTATATGCTGCTGCTTTACTGATACAGATTTGTGACAGTAGACAAATCAAGTTTTATACGGAGCTGGTATGGAGCTCTACTACAACATGATTCCAATTACCTAGTACATAGCAACAACACAGTAGCGATTTTATTCTTCTACATCACTACAGAGAAGAGGGAAAGGAGTCAAGTTTTTCTTCTTTTCATCCCTTTTTTATGGGATTCACTGCTGGGCAATTGGTTAATCAGGACCTTGAAGTCAATTAGCAAAAGATACTTCCTAACTGTCAGAAAGGACAACTGCACCATGCTTACCTGCCCACACATATTTCCATCATTTTCCCTAATGTGCTCAACAGAAGAAAGATTTTTTGACCCTGAGAAGAATGGGGGAAAATGGGGGAAAAAAAGCATATCAGGCTTTAATGGCAACAGTGCAGTTTGAGGTACTTGTTGGCATAAGGGTTAATTTTCCTTGTATTTATCATGTTGAAGCCAACAACTTCTTGATTTATTTATATATTTATTTATTTATTTACTTACTTTTATACATTTGTACTAGTTTCTTGCTTACTTGTTTGTTTGCTGGGGGGTTTTGTTTTGTTTTTACACTCCCTATGAAAGTAGGTCCACATTTTTCACAACAGTTATTTCAATTAGTTTGAGTTATCAGGTTATGGTTAGGATACTGCCTGCTATCACAAGTTTACTGGGAGTTGCTAACAAAATGGCTGTAGCCAAGTTCCTTTCCAAAATGAACTCTAGTTCAGAAGATGGTAAAGGCATCTTCAGCATAAATGTGAAAACACCTCAAATGCATGATATATATGTATATATATAATTTGGAGTTGGAGGAAGGGAGCAAAGAGGGGAATTGTGGAATTTCAGCTAAAACCTATATTCCAGTGCATTCAGCCATTACAGCTTGCTGTCCAGGTGTGCTCTAAACACTACTCAAATGCCTATAATGGTGTTTTATGACTTCTGGGTAACAGCAATGAAGCCTCCACTTTTGTAATTAAATAATCAAAAAAATACAAGCTTTTTTTTTTTTTTTTTATACAAACATTGTGTAGAGTCCCTTTTTACTTACTTCTCCTAAGAAACAGGACAAGAAAACTAGCTTTAAATATATTAAAAATCTCTAAATAGTTTTGTAATACCAAAAATTGCATTAGTAACCTTCAAGAAAAGAGGAAACTTAAAATAGCTGAGATTGCTAATGCAGTGCTACTTACCTGTAAATACACATAGAAAAGTATTTTAGCAAACCTGAAGGGTAACTATTTACTGCCTATAGTTTCTCTCTTAAATTTAAATTCATAACCTCACCTAGACAGAAATGAAAAGACAGAGAAAAGACTGTGCTTCAAAATGGCTTGTTGTTGTTGTTATTATTATTTTCCCTGTATTTTATTATTATTATTTCCCTGTATTAGGAACTGGAGTAGATATCATGGGAAAGAAAATCAAGAAACAGCAGATGTCATATGTCACTTTTACAGTTATTGACACAAAGCAAGTAACAGTTTGAATCCATTGAGATTCAGTATTGTATGTTTATGAGTTTATTTAAATTGTTAAAATGGTATACTTTTATGTTTTTAAATATTTTATGATTCATGGCATTTATGTTTTAGAATATTATCCATGTGCATTTTGTAACGGTAGTTTTTTTCAGTAGCTTTTTTTTGGTGGTTTTAGGATAGAAGCAAATTACACCTTTAAACCATAGGTGACAGAGGAAAAATAATAGGAAGATAGATGAATAAATGTATTTGTGAGATGACTAAATACTTCACATGTGAAGCAGAGACACAGCTGAGTATTCAGATTTTCAAATAAGTACAATAATCAGAATTGCAAAGATTTTACTTTCAACTGTGATTGCATCATAAACTTATTTATGCATAGAAAATTTTGTGGATTTTAATAATTTAATATACCATTGCATATTATTTTCTGTCATTTTTAATAAAGTAGATGAGATATTTTAGTTAGGTTATAGCATTTTTTTAATGTAAAAGCGTAGTTTGGGAGATGTATTTGAGTAAATTGATGTGTAACAAGAATTCATTTTTTTAAGGTCACTAAAACTTTGTTCCAAATTTCCTTGGGAAAGTAAGAAGTATAATAATTGTCCTTTCTTGTACAAACCTGACCACCACTTCCAGTAGAATAAATCTTACTGCCTTGAGAAAACAAATGCTGTAATCTTTTTATTACATTTATTAAAATACTTTTATCTTAACTTTAATCTTTTTATTACATTTATTACAATACTTTTATTACATTGCCATCTTCCCACTGAGCAATCTGAAACTATGCTATTCTGCATTGACAATATCTTTTTTATTATTATCATTATCATTTTTTTATATATAAACCTTTCTGATAATAATTACCCCTTTATGGGAGTGATTGGGAAATGTCACAAACTCTGGAAGAAGTGGGGAGATGATGATTCTTTATGGGGAAACAGCATGGTCTGAAAGCAGCGCCAGAGAGAAAGTTCACAGCACTACACTGTGCAGTCCACAGCACATACATTGCACAATGCTGGGTCAGGCAGAGATGAAAATGTGCTGTGATGAGCAGAGCAGAGGGTAGGCAGACAGGCCTCAGAAGAGATTCAAGGAAACTCCATAGAGAGGGACCCTAGAGAGTTTGCTGCAAACCAGAAAGATACTCAGTGGCAAAGCCTAGAAATAAAGCCTGGACATCAGACATTCCTGAAAGGATTCATTGATCAAGGAGAGTTATCTTGAGTATTTCTTATTGTGAATTTTTGTTTCCCACTTACCTTGATTCCTTGCTGTCTGAGAAAAGAAAGCACTATGCCCCGTATTGGCATCTAATAATAACATAACAAAAACTTGTCCTCTTTAGTTTTCTTTGGAGAGCCTCCTGCAGGGGAACATGCGGTTGAAATGGGTCCCACTATACCTTGAGTTAGATTGGCTAAATGTGTTTTAACAAGAGTGGTTATCTTATGGACCTCTAAAGCTATGATTCAGTGGCTGTCTGCATCAATGTAAAAACTGGCCACTGCAATTGCAGCCTTTCTTTCATTCATGACCACATTTCAACACTTTTCCCGTCCTGGCTTTGGATGGCTTTGGCACAGAAATCTGTGCCAAACTGCTTCAGCACACTAACCTGGCAGAAAATTATTTTGTTATGTTGCCTTAAATATACAGGCTTAAATGGCTTCTAGCAGAGTCAGATGAGGGGCAGATATAGAAAGGATGTTTTATGGGAGTTTTATGGGAGTGTTTAGACTTGAGTTACCATAACAATTACCATAACATAGGCATGCAATGAAGGGATCTGCATTGTCTTTGTTTTTTGAAGGATCTGCTTTGATGAATCCACTATTTGCTCCTTAACAATCCATCCTTCAATAGATTCAAAGATGAGTCACCATTTGCCATAAAGTCTGGTGCACATAGCACAATATCTCCTTATTGTATTTTACTCATGTGACACTTGAGCTTATAAACAATTCTGACAGTTTAACCATATGTGCTTCTTAACTTCTATGTTTAACAGTTAGTGTACTGCCATGTGCATAGACTGGAGAATAGCAATTAGTAAACTCAGTGTCCTGAGTCCTATTTTTCTTTCATAGATTAAATATAGTAATTGTTTATAAGACAGTCCATATCATCAGTGAAAGTGGTACAGATATGAAATAATTAAAATATACAGTGCTTTCTTCCCAATATATTGCTTTCTATTTAAATGTAGGGAAATAGAGGTAAAAGCTTAATAAATAAATAAATAAATATTTGCAAGTTACATTTATCTTATAAAATAAAAAACTGAAATTATCTTTGGTCATATCATAATTTAAATATAGAAGTTTTCAAGAGCTATTTTCTACTTCAGAAGTTATTTAATTGTCTGCCACCATATTAGTCTGACATAATTTGATCTAATCAATTATATTTGTCTGTTGTGAACTATTTTTTCAACAATGATTTTACATTAACTGTTCTAATATCATCTGAGAACTGTCACTAGAAAAAAATAAAATATCAACCAGCATTTTGTCACTTTATTTCCTACTTGTATTTCGAAACTTTTTTTCAACATGGACTGCATTGTGTGGCCTCTACTTTAAGGATACATTCGATATAGCTTGTATTTGAGCTGCCACCTAAGCAAACAACTGAACCTGTCTGCAGTTTGGATATGTTTCCTGCAAATATGAAAGTGCCCTTTTAGCAAGTTGGTTTGCACCTTCAGCAGGCTAGTTTGCACCTTCAGCAGATCCAATCCATACACAGGGCAAACTGGTGCTAAACAGAATTTAGCCAGCCTAGTGTACACTGCAGCCTCAAGTCCAACATTAAAAAAAAAATTATAATAAAAATAAATAAAAAAGGCATTAAAGTATGTAGACTGTTATTCCACTGGTACCAAATGGTCGTGGGAGAGATGCATGGATGCACCAGACCTGTCAAGCTGCTCTGAATATGGAGTCTTGTGGCAGCTTGGATGGACAAACCTGCCCCCTTAAAGCCAGTTTGCTGTGCTGCCAAAAATCCAAGACTTCTGAGACCAAAAAGGATACAAACTAAAAGGAAATAAGGAGACTTCATGTCTAATCTTTACTTCTAGACCTTTATTTATTTATATTTTTGTTCACAATGACTGTGTAATATAAACATGCATGTTAAGGAAACAGAAACAAAAAGTTCTAAAAACTAAGTTTTCCACTCATCCACTTATTCATCGTGATGTGCACCCATAGCACTTTTTTTTTTTTTTTTTTTTTTCACACACAGCATGATTTTGCTGTGGAATTTTGTCAGGTAAGAAGGTGAGTCTACTGATGCATTACGGATTTGTTAAAACATGAATTAGAAATTGTGTTTCTTTTAGTGACCTCAAAGGAAAACCTGGATTTTATTAAAGACATATGGCTGAATTGTTACTAGATTTTCATCTTTATTCCCCAAAGTATTGCAGCAAAGAAAAACTTTACTGTTTAAGGGGAAATAACACAATATGGGCTTGCACAAGTAACATAATAGTTCCTTTTCCAAACTTCTCAGAGCTCATTGTGTCAGCCTTTCCCCCATAAAAAGTCTTTGGTCCTCCTCCACATTATTTGCATCTCCTTTATATTTCTGTGAACATCCTATTTTATTTTATTTTATTTTATTTTATTTTATTTTATTTTATTATTTTTATTTTTATTTTTATTTTATTTTTATTTTTAACATACACTGAAATTACCTGAAACAGGAGTTCAAAGTGAAGGCCCTCATCCTTTTACTTCTCCCTCCTCTTTCACCCATAAGCTTCAGGAAAACTTGCTGTATTAAGACAGATATTTCCAGAACTTAAGCCGACTATATCGATACGTTAGTGTGTCTTAATAATGGAGAACTTTTATTTCGGGTTATTACTGAAAAATCACCTATTTTTATACAAGGCACATTGGATTCATATTTAATACTTGTTTTCAAAACCAGAAAGCTCTCCAATGCATTATTTTGGTAGTCTTAAAGAAGTAACAGAACACTGAACCCTCTTGATTACTGTCTGATTTCAAGAATACACCTCAGTACATTCTCTCTGTAAGTTTTCTTCGCCATGTGTCAGAAAAGAAAAAGGAGAATGAGAAGAAGTAGTACTATACTAATAGGGCATTGCATGCCGTTTACTCCCTTAATCCCCAGAGCAAATAAGGGTAAACAGTAGGTTGATTCTTGTGTTTATTCCACTCAAAACACAAGAGACCTTTTGAGAAGGATGTTGCAATTTTCAGTTGTATTAGCTGTGCTTGTTACCTAGTGAAGAGAAGAGAGCAATATTTATTGTGCATTTGAGGAGTACATCCAAGTGTTAGTTTCCTCTTAAATAATTAAGGGAATCCCCAGCCTGCTCAATTGATTTAATCCATTACTGGGAGGCTGACCACACTGAGATGGCGCTGATGTTAAGTTGGATATCTATTCAGGAGTCATGGCATCTTCTCATTGTATTTACTAACTTAAGCACCTGAGTTTAACAAACTTTCTTTTAATCAAATAAATCACCATTAAATATTTTCCCCATAGAAAATTGCGTGTTTATCTGTGCAGTCAATAAAAATAACGATGCATCCATAAAAGGCAGTTCAAAGATCAAGAAATGGGATTTTTATTTGTGTCCAGTGAGTAAGGAGGGACATTACAGAGCTTCCAAACTTAAGCTTCACCAAACTTCAATGATAATTTCACATAGCCCTGCTGGTCTAAAGGCATAAAAGAGGGCAAAGATTTTTATTAAAGGTAATATATTTCATTGGATCAGCAACGAAAATCAGTTGGGATGAATCCAAGTGTCTTGGGGCCTTTAGGCAGGATCCTGCAGAATGTGGTCTGGAGGAAGAGTCCTCTTCCAGTGCTCCAGCAAAGGCAATTGTATAACTGTCACATTAAAGAGTTCAGTGCCCCTGAACCTGCCCCATGCTTAACAATGAAACACTTCTAGAAAAAAATCAAATTGAAATGCAGTCTTTTTTTTCCATGGCCTCCCATCAGTGATATGAAACTGAAATTCAGTGGTTGGAAGACTTATGAAATTTGGTGGTGGCCAGGTTGAACAGGTGCCCCACCATACTACTGCCTCCACTGAAGCTGGAAGTTTCAGGGGAAAAAAAAAAAAAAAAAAGAAAAAAAAAGAGTGGAGCAGTGGGTCGGGTCAATTTGGTCAATACCAACGTGAATCTAGGAGAGCAGAGAACCTGAGGACATAGTTATTGCTGTATGGTTTTCATATGATCCCCCAGGACAGCATCTGACTACGTAGTTTCTTTTAAGGAACAAGTATGGGAATTAAAGCCAACAACTCCATTCCTTTCTGTTCTACTACACTCCTTTTAAAAAAAGATAAATTCGAATCATATATTTTTTTTAAATCACTTCAGTAAGTAATGAGTTACTAATTCCACAATTACTTCATGTAACATGAGTAATATATTGTTCCTGATTTAAAATAATTACATGCATCAAAAATCCTAATTAAATTATGTAATTCTTTCCAAATCATTTTTCAAACTTCAAGTAATTTTTTTTCTCATTTCCTATAAAGTAATCCTGGAATTGATTATAAATTTGTTCATCCCGTATGCAACACTTATAATTAAAAGAGCTTCTAAAAAGTCCTTTCAGGTCAAACTTTTCAGAATTGACTTGTAATTTTGAACTCTTAACTTGGCAAAACAGAAGAGCACTTGATTTTTAAATAGTAAGAATATAGAAAGATTTAATAACAGGTAAAAATGAAGGCCCTTAAAATAATAGATTATCTTTCAGAATTCTTGTCTTTTTGAAAATAGTCTTAGAAGTGGAAAAAATAGCTCTAGAACCTTGAGGCATTACCTTGTGGGTCTCTCTGTCATGGCCACATCACACAAACAGGCAACAGAGAGTCATTGCCCATTCTTCTTTACTGTCTTTCTTCTTTCATGATACAAATTCTCAATATTAAAGCTTCTGAAAGACTTTTCTCCTGTGTAGTCATCAATTATCTAAGGAAATACACTGATTATAGGAAATGTTACTTGTCCGTATGGTACACTGCTTACTGAGATTCAAAGAGAGGGATTTGCAGGATTACATCTTCTGTATGCCTACTTGCCTAATGTATAGTCTACATATATCCTTAAAAATTCCAGTATCTTCCTATTTTTGAAAACAAAATACCTTTAGGGGGAAGTGATATGGGAAGACTTCTTTTAAAAATTCAGTGGCCTCGAAGGATATGTTTCCTAGCATAATGTTTGTTGATCACATCTCCTCTTCTGATTTGTATCCCTAAATAATAAATATTAATATATTCCTCGCACGTATAAGAGAAGACAGTAATGAGAAGTGCACTCTTTAATTGTCTCTGCAAAATCTAAAACATGAGATTGAAACAACAATAGACCAGAGTGCTATAACTTAAATTCTAAGAGTGATTTAAGGAATTATAGAACTAGGCTTAAGACTTTTCTTACTGCACCTAGTGATCACATAACTACCCAAAATTTACTTCAAATTCGTAGTGTATAGACAAAAAAAAAGAAAATTATATTTGATTATATGAAACAGAGCTTTTCTGTATAGAAAGCATGCGTACGTGTAGGTTAAAAATAAATGTAAATCAACATATAAAAGTACTTGTCTTGCTCCTTGTATGCATATTCCTGTTGTGGTATAAGAAATGTTTTTTCCATTAATATTATGTCTTTTTGCAGTAGATTTAAAACATAACTGCAGAGAAGCTATTCTTTCTTGAAATGAACGAAAACATGAAGAGTTGTACCAGGATAACGGATATATAGCTCAGTATATCACTGTAATGATATGAATATTATTGCACAAGAATGAGTATTGGTTTTGTTTGTTTGTTTATTTGTTCAGGAAAGAAAATCTTATATGTAATCAAAGCAGTAACATTTACTGAAATCTAGTGGTGGTTTTACTCAGCTGGGCAGCTGAACTTCACCACAACTGCTTGCTCACTCCCCCTCCTCGAAGGGAAAGAAGAAAATGCAATGAAAATGGCTCAAGGACTGAGATAAAGACAAGGAGATCACTCGGCAATTATCGTCAGAAATTATCGTCATGGGCAAAACAGACTCAGCATAGGGCGATTGAAAAGGAATTGTACTGGTCTCTTCCATGTACTCATGTACTTGAAAAGGAATTTAGTTACGTATAAAAGAAGAAAATCAAAGACATTTTTAGCAACAATTTGCAGTACATACCTTGTATTATTTAAAAAAAAAAAAAAAAGTGTGTTTAAAGAAAATACTAGTTAGGCTCCTCATAGTGGAAGTTTTGAATTTTGCACTGAGGAGCTCTGCTGTCTCAGACTGTATGTAGGCTTATATTAGATTTATGTGGAAATGATTTTATTACCTAGTACAAAGTTTACTATCTAGTTCTAGCAACCTAGAGAAGTGAGAAACAACAACAAAAACCTAAAAAGACCCTCCCCCCATCTACCCTCTTCCGCCTCCTTCCCCTGAGTGGCACAGGGGAACAGGGAATGAGGGCTGAGGGCAGTCCCTAACTCTTTGTCTCTGCTGCTCCTTCAAAGTCACTCGGCCCCTGCTCCATGATGGGTTCCCTCCCATGGGATGTCATCCTTCCTGAACTGATCCTGTGGGGGCTGCCCACAGGCAGCAGCTCTTCAGGAACTGCACCACATGGCTCCGTACCATGGGGTCCATCCGTCAGGAGCAAACTGCTCCAGCACGGGTCCCCCACGGGTGGCAGCTCTCTGCAGACCTCCTGCTCCTGTGTGGGCTGCAGCTCCGGCCCGGGCCCTGCTCGTGCAGGGGCTCTCCATGGGCCGCAGCCTCCTTCAGGCCACATCCACCTGCTCCACCGGGGGCTCCTCCACGGACTGCAGCGTGGAGATCTGGTCCATGTGGGACCCATGGGCTGCAGGGGGGCAGCCTGCTTCACCAGGGTCCTCTCCACAGGCCACAGGGTAACTTCATCTCCAGCGCCTGGAACACCTCCTCCCCCTCCTTCTTCACTGACCTTGGTGTCTGCAAGGCTGACTTATTCTCACTCCTTGCTTTCTTAGCTGCTATTGTGCATCCGTTTTTCCCTTTTTTTAAATCTACTCTCACAGATGCACAAACATCACTGCTTCTGCCTGCAGAAAGTCGCTTTGGAGCCAGCTGAAAACAGCCCTTATATAACATGGAACAGCTTCAGCAGGGGCTGCACCTGAAGCTCCCTGCTACCAAAATGTTGCCACATAAACCCAATACAAGTCTACATAGTAGAGCTTCTCTGTGCAAAATTCAAAACTTCTACTACGAGGAGCCTAACTAGTATTTTCTTTAAACACACTTCTTTTTTTTTTTTTTTTTTTAATAATACAGGGTATGTACTGCAAATTATTGCTAAAAATGTCTTTGATATTATTCTTTTACACGTAACTAAATTTCTTTTCAAGTACATGCAAGAAAGATTGTTAACTGAGTGGCATTTTGCGACAGAGTTTAGGACAAGAAAATACCTGCCTGAATTTACAATATGTAAATTAGTTACCTTGGTTATGTTCAAAGGCTTAAGCCTGGATTATTCTATCTCCTAAATGTACAGATTTTGTTTGAAAAAATATTGCAATACCTAGGTATTTCTTCTGCATTAAATTATTAAGTCTTTGGTTCAGAAAACTCATGATCTTTTATAATCTGTCCTGACTCGTAATTTATTATGGATAGAAGTGTTACCTTATCATTAAGTCTAAAGATGAGAAAATACTTTAGCAAAAATGTTCTGAAAGAATAAAGAAATTATCACATTTATTATTCCTATTTAGGCTTTTATCTGTAACATCTCAATTACTGTTTTTTTAAGTTGTTTCGTCAGTCCTATCATGCCTTCTTTATGGTCTTTTGCCAGAGAAAAGGTGACAGGAATATCAGGAAACAAAAACAATTTCTAAGAGGCATATTGCATAAAAGGACTCTGCTCTCATCACTTCCCTGCACTCACCTATCATTAAGGTAACTGACTCTGTTGTCAGCTCCAGAAAATAATTCAGCCACAGATCACTTTCCTGAAACATGGATGTCTACAGAGGGATGAGCAGAAGCCAACTTGATCATGTTTAAGAAATCTTATTTAGACAAGTACTGAAGAGTTACAAAATTTCAGATTTTAGAACAGTAGAAAATCAGACCTACTAAAAATGAAACATCTGTCTTTAAAATATAGAACAAAGGTGATCTTTTTATCATAGAATCATAGAATCATTAAGGCATATTAGGTGAAGATTATACATTGTAGGCAACTGATAAATATTATTTTGTATTCTCCACCACCTTCACATGCAGAATACCATTGTCAACATAAAACTTTATTATTCATACTTTCATCCACCTCTAGAGGCAAAATATATTAATCTGGTTCAACATCAGAACTCCATATTTGCACTGAAGTTACACTTCATTACTGATTGTACTCAGTATACTTTTATTGACTGTGTAATTTAATGTTATCAGTAATTTAAAATCATGAAATTTGTCCCCATTTTGCATGTGCCTGGATACTATAGTTACCAAGAAAAGTTTCAGAAAAGTTTTAGTAATGGAATTTCCTAAAATCTCTTGGGAATCAAGATTGAATGGTTCTGTGGGTTTAACATACTAAGTATTAGACAGATGTCTACATCACTCAGTGATTCCACTACAGCTGCAGTAGCCTCTTAGGCCAAAAACAAAACAAAACAAAACAAAACACAAAACAAACAAACAAAAAAAACACAACCAACAAACCAACCAAAAACACCTTAGAGTCTGCTACAATACCATAGGACAATATCAAATATTTCTTGTGCTGCAAAAGTACACCTTTAGTGCAGCAATATATCCACTTGAAATTGCTGACAACACTTGGGAAATGTGATGAATCGATCATATGCTGCAAAATGGAAGCCTTTGATCCAGGAAAAGCAGCTTGCTGCTAACACTGGGCTTTGCTTTTGCTTATTTTTTATTTAACTTATGGCAGGTGTAAGACTCCTGTTCTATGGGTTAGCAAAGAAACCTCTTACACAGAACTGGGTTCAAACTCTTTCTTAGGACACATGTGGGAATGACTTTCATGGCTTAATCTTAGTTTTCTACTTAAGTATATTACAGTATATGTGCTTGAATATCTAGTCTGTTATAATTAAGTACAATATTGTTTGCATTAGTGTATCTTGATGTGCTTCTGAAGTCCTGAGAATTGGTATGCACCTTCAACAACTCCATATTGAAACAATAGTTCAGTATTTTCTCCTTTCTCAACCACAGGGCCTCACATGCAGACCAAACCTGAGTAATGGCATGCTTTCAGTGATCAGAGGACCAGGAATGCAGAGGGTTTTGTGGCACTCACCAGCAAGTATCTGCAGAGAGAATGCAGGCTGAGGAAGGAGTAGGCTGGAGAAATAACTTTATGTTGCCTTGCAGTTCACCACACCATGCTTACCTAGGGCTCCCCCCCTCCAAAAAAATTGGAATAGTCTGGTAGCCCTCTGTAGTCTACCGAGTACACCATTCTTAGTATGACATGATGGAGGTGGTTAATTATTACATATACTTATGCTCAGACTTCCCATTTAACCATTTACTTACAGCTAAGATAAATCCCTAAGCAGCCTGCTAATATGTACACACTCCAAATGATTCAGTAAAGATTGTTAGAAAGAGGGAGAAATATCTGCTAACTACCCCTTGTCTCTTAATATGCTATATTAAATTACTGTGTGAGTTTGCACATTCTTTTGTCTTTGTTATAGGGACATCAGACCAGATGGGATGTAATGCAGGTAGAAACCGATAAAAAATGATAGAAAGATATTTGCTCTCTTTCATGTGATATCATGGTTTTTCTACCTAAATTGCATTTATTGAAACTTCATTTTTGTGAGGGCTATGATTTTAGTCAAAATTTTCTGAAAGCAAAGAAAACGGGAGAATGGTGCCAACGATTACCTTTCAAAGGACTAAAAAAAAAGGTAAAATTATGCAAACCACAAAAACTTTTTGCTCTTTTTTTTTTGACAGAACATCTGAAGCATGAAATATTTTTTCTAAAATTGTTGATAATACAAATATAGATGTAAATGATTTATAGGTGTTTTGTTCAAAATTAATGTCACTCATATATATGTATATGTACATATAACATATTTGTAACCCTCCCTAGACCTTACAGATCACCGTTTGTGTCAACATCTGTTTGACATATTTTATCTGCTTTGTCAGTACATTAGGTAATCATAACTTGTCAAGTACTAAACCTTCTTATCTAATTTCACATAATTACTAAAGCAACAAAAAATAAACTGTGTGTGGTTTAATAATACATGATAATGTTTTAAAGATCTTTTAAAAAAGTGAATTGCTTTTGCAGCATTAATCTATTATATAACATTAATATGCATAACGGATGGCTCTCACAACAGTAAGAGGATATTATTTTGTTTTCATTTTAATTAGGTATATATTGTCTCTTCTATTATATATTTATATATTATTCATATTAATACTATAAGAGGCTTGTATGCATAGTATTCAAAGATTTATTGCACTCAAAAGTTTTAAATGTCATTGATATGAGACCATGATTTTGAACTGCATTCAAAAAGTCACGCTGCTTTTGAAGATATTTTTTCTTGGTTTTAACAACGATAAAATGTTATTGAAGGAAGTAGTAATTTTAAGTGTATGTTCTCATTTGAAAAACATGAATAAATACATTGTTCTTAAAAATCTACATATGGTTTTGTATTATAACATTCTTTTATTTGGCCAACTGGATTTAAGACCGATACATTCTGTTCTTACTTGTTTCTTCTTCATGTAAGCTTTAATTATCCTCTGTTGAACAAAAGGTTTCTCCACTAAGAATTTCATTACTGTTACAGATTTCTAAATTGGATTTAAATTGGATTATTGGAGTTTTCTAAAAGTTTAATTGCACATTGTTTTGAATTATTCTGAATTTGCACTACTTGTACTTCTGGCAGTTAGGTAAGGAAGAGTCTATTGACAAAAGCAATCTTTAGCCCATTTAAATAATATGCCAGGAGAAAACCCATTGTGATGGTTTTTGTGACATAAACTGAGGAACTCTTCCTAAAAGGGATTATACAGAGGCCACCAAATCATTTTATCATTTTACCTAGGCCTCAACTGTCTATTGGATGTTAGCAGATTTTCACCAATGTTGACTTGAATTTAATGCCAGCTGGAGATACAAATGTGAAAGGTCTGACAAGCAGCTCCCAAATTTTAAGCTGATCAGTCCCCCAGCATTCTGTGTTGTTTTTTTTTTGTTATATTGAAAACACTAAAATAACTTCATCCCTTTAACATTTTTGTATCCTAAATGCAATGAGCCATGACCAGATAATTATTCTTAAGGAAATACACAGTAATAATAGTAACAATAATAATAATAATAATAATAATAATAAACAAAAACTGGAAAGAACAGAATATTTAAACTGAAACATAGCAAGTTATAATAATTCAATTTTTATTAAATAAATCTGATTTCAATTAAAACAACCTCTGGAGATAGACTAGTGTATATTATAATAAACGGGTAAATGTAAGGCGTGGGAAAAGTTCAGACATTCCTTCTAGCATATTGAATCAATTAATAGCATGTACAAGGAAACCCTGATTATTTGAAGGAGTGGAGAAAAATGACTTGATTCTTTATAAGTAGTACAGACTATTATTAGTATTCCAGATAGAGTGTGTTCTAGGGAGTCCATCATGTGCTTTGATCTGTCTGCATCCACAGCTGGAAACTTTGCGCCAGTCTCTGGAAGCAGCACGAACTGACAAGAGTCGCCTCCATCAGGAAAGTGAGTTAGTGGTTGCAAATGTTAATCAGTGGATCAAAGAACAAAAGTGAGTAAAATGAGTAAAATTGGGTCTTTTTTTTTCTTTCTTTCTTTCTTTTTTTTTTTTTTTAAATCTGATTTCATTTCCTTTTCATTTCCCAAACAATTAAAGCATTCGTAAGAACTCTCTTCTCTGCTTACTGTTCTCTGCTTACTTTTGCGTCTTTTATTTGGAGCTCTGCAACAGGTCTCTACAAACCTGGTTTTTTGTTTTGTTTTGTTTTGTTTTGTTTTTCCAACCGTCACATTTACATCCTGTTGAATTAGCACAAATAACCATATATTAAAAAAGTAATCTGTTAAAACAAAGTCCAGTTTTTAGACCTGTTAATGTACAATATAAAACTGAACTTTGTAGATAGGAGAGATGTATGTATTTATTCTTATGCTTCATGACCTTTTCCTCAGATTTTTCAAGCCTGCCATATCAACACTTTTAATTTCTAAGTGTACTTTTTGTCTACAACATTTATGAAGATATCCCCGATGAAGAAAGTTAACATACCTTGTCAAAATTCAACACTGAAATGAACAATTTATGTTGGTAAGAAGTATCAATCCTCTCTGTTATTTCTCATAAGATATACATAAACCTGTAATTCTGAATATATGTAACAAAGCTAGGCTGCATATTCTTTTGGTTGAGTAATTGAAATAGTTGTTTCTGTGTATTTTTATCTTTAATATTAAACTATAAACAGCATTTATAACACTCTTGTGACAGGTAAAAATGGATCACGTTATAGTGTGTTTCTACAAATTCTGTCCAACATCAAAAAAAGTGCTGAAGTCAACCAGATAATTGAATGACCTTCAGTCTGTGTCATAATGAAATGTAGTATGAGAATGCAAGAACGGGTCCACAGGAAGAAATTTCCTATAGAGGATGCAAAGAGTTAGGGGGAAATTTTTGCAGACTTGCTATGCCTATTTGGGAACACTTCACCCACACATTTAGAAAGAGAAAAAAAAAAAAAGTTTAATGAGGCAGTTTTTTTGGTAAAAAATCATTTTTAATATATGGAATTGCATTTTTTTTTTCAATTGCAAGTATTTCCATATCTCCGTCAATAGTTATTAGGGATGCAGTGAGAAAATCCTCTAAAAAATCTGATCAATTTAAATCTTTTTAAAAATAAGATGACTCATTCCCAACATTCCATTGTCTATATTGATTAACTCCCCAATCACTATGAAGAGAGTCCAGAATCACATCATGAGATGAAGATGGCTACATTATGAACACCCTCACTTAAAAATCTCACCAGTGAAACAGGAACATCTAGCGCACTGACAATCATGATTCTAGCACTGTAGATTCCTAATGCATCAGACATGTCAGATCATGCCTGACAGATCTGGTGGCCTTCTACGATGGGGTTACAGCACTGGTGGATAGAAGAAGAGCAAATGACATCTACCTGGACCTGTGCAAAGCATTTGACACTGTCCCCCATGGTATTCTTGCTTCTAAATTACAGAATCACAGAATCATCTAGGTTGGAAGAGACCTCCAAGATCACTGAGTCCAACCTATGACCTAGCACTAACAAGTCCTCCACTAAACCATATCACTAAGCTCTAAATCTAAAGGTGTTTTAAAGACCTCCAGGGCTGGTGCCTGAACCACTTCCCCGGGCAGCCTATTCCAATGCCTAACAAACCTTTCAGTAAAGAAGTTCTTCCTAATATCTAACCTAAACCTCCCCTGGCGCAACTTTAGCCCA
Organism: Anser cygnoides; assembly: GCF_040182565.1. Taxonomy (NCBI): domain Eukaryota; kingdom Metazoa; phylum Chordata; class Aves; order Anseriformes; family Anatidae; genus Anser; species Anser cygnoides. The sequence goes on from NC_089874.1 coordinate 132,168,868, forward strand.
TTCCCCCTCATCCTGTCACCAGGCACGTGGGAGAATAGACCAACCCCCACCTCGCTACAGCCTCCTTTAAGGTACCTTTAGAATGCAGTAAGATTAGAAAGACATGGATTTGATGGATGGACCACTTGGTGGGCAAGGAATTGGCGGGATGGTTCTACTCAGAGTTACGGTCAACAGCTCAATGTCCAAGTGGAGATCAGTAATGAGCGGTGCTCCTCAGGGGTCAGTATTGGGATTTAACATCTTTGTTGGTGACATGGGCAATGAGACTGAGTGCACCCTCAGCAAGTTTGCCGATGACACCAAGCTGTGTGGTGTGGTCAACATGCTAAAGGAAAGGGATGCCATCCACAGGAACCTTGACAGGTTAGAGAGGTAGGCCTGTGTGAACCTCATGAAGTTCAACAAGGCCAAGTGCAAGGTCTTGCATCTGGGATGGAGCAATCCCAAGCACAAATACAGGCTGGGTAGAGAATGGATTAAGAGCAGTCCTGTTGAGAAGGACCTGGAGTTGTTGGTTGATGAGAAGCTTAACATGAGCCAGTAATGTGTGCTTGCAGCCCAGAAAGCCAACCATATCCTGGGCTGCATCAGAAGCAGCATGGCCAGCAGGTTGAGGGTGGTGATTCTCCCCTTCTGCTCTGCTCTTGTGAGATCCCACCTGGAGTGCTTTGTTCAGGTCTGGGGCCACCAGCACAAGAAGGAAATGAATATATTAGAACAAGTCCAGAGGAGGGCCACAAGGTAAGCAGGACTAGGTAAGTGATTGTCCATTTGTACTCAGCTCTGGTGAGGCTGCACCTTGAATATTGTGTTTAGTTTTGGGCTCTTCATTACAAGAAGGACATTGAGGTGCTGGAGCATGTCCAAAGAAGGGCAACTAAGCTGGTGAAAGGTCTAGAGAACGAGTCTTATGAGGACCAGCTGAGGGAGCTGGGGTTGTTTAGCTTGGAGAAACAAAGGCTCGGGGAAGACCTTATTGTACTTTACAGCTACCTTAAAGGAGGTTGTAGCGAAGTGGGGAATGGGCTATTCTCCCAAGTACCAAGTGATAAGACAAAAAGAAATGGCTTCAAGTTGCACCAGGGTAGGTTCAATATTAAGAGAAATTTCTTTACTGAAAGCATTGTAATGATCCCATAATTGCTTTTATGTTTCATTTTGGCTAAAATTTTTAGAAATTTGTGACATTAAAAAAATGGCATGAAACTTTTCTGATTCTGACATTCCTTTAATACACTTGTGTCATAGGTTTGGGTGGGATAGAGTTAATTTTCACCATAGAGGCTTGTATTATGCTGTGTTTTAGATTTTGGATGAAAATATTTGTGATAACACCCCAGTGTTGTGTTGCAGTTGTTGCAGAGTAGTGCTTGCACAGAGCCAGGGACTTTTCTGCTTCTCATGCTGCCCTGCCAACAATGAGGCTCAGGGTGCACAAGAAGCTGGGAGTGGACACAGACTAAACAGCTGACACCATATGGCATCATGCTTAACAATAAAAGCGGGGGGGTGGGGGGGGTGGGGGGGGTGGATGGACACGGAGTGATGGTGTTTGCCTTTCCAAGAAACAACTATACATGATTAGCCCTGCTTTGCTGGAAGTGGTGGAAGGAAAGTAGCGAATTAATTCCTTGTTTTGCTTTGCTTGGGCATGCACATTTTGCTTTACCTACTGGTCTGTCTTTATCTCAATCCACAAGTTCTCACACTTTTACCTTTCTGATTCTCTTGCGTGTCCCGGTTTGGGAGGGTGAGCAAGCAGCTGCCTGTCAGGGTTAAACCACAACTTGAAACAAAGTCCTCAAAGTGCATAGGGACATAAGATTAAACCATTGCATTTAGTCCTCTGTTAATATAGGCACCATGTTACAGTTTGTTTGTTTGTTTTTCATTCCTTCATCAAAATTTATTTTCTAAATACTCTGCATTTTCCCATGGAAATGCAGGATTTAGGATTAGAAATTTTAATCTAAAAGAATTTATACATCTTTATATCTCATACTGTAATGAAAAATTTCAGGAAGACAAACATTTTTTTTCATAGAGCATAACAGTTTCATTATTGCTTTGATTGCTTTGGACTTTATAAGAATAGCAAACCGCATTATCAAGGTGCCATACCCCTGAATGTGGTCCACCATATTAAATATGCCTTCCCGTTCCCCTGTTTTGTCTCTTCATTGTCTTTTTATCCTCCCTCACCTAAAATATTTGTTAAAAAAACAAATGCTGTTCCACAAATAATATACACGTGCATAAGTTTCAGGAGAGTAACAGTCAGTGTAATATTACATTGAGTTTTTCTGAGATCTTCACATTTTAATTAAAAAGAAATCTTGCAATTCATAGTTTATTTTTTTCAGGCTCATAGAAACTGATTTATTTAATAATTTATAAACTAATTAAATATATTTATTAAAATAACTTTATATTTAGGATTTTTTGAAGTAATAGGAAATCAAATGACAGGTGTCATGCATATATATATTTAAAACTTAATACAGACAGTTTAATATCAATTAAATATATATATATATATTATAATATTATCAATCTTACCAGACTGGATAATTAATTGAAATGCTTCTAAAATAGAGCTTTTTTTTTTTGTACATATTTTAAAAACATTTTTTTTCCTAAGATTCCAACTTCTCCCATGCCAACAGAGGGTTATTTAAATATGCAATTTTGTTACAGGTGAGGCGAGCAGAATGTTTTGCAGAGCAATCTGCCATCTTGACAAACACTTTTTTTTTTTTTTTTTTTGATCTGCACTATATGGTGTCCTAATATTGGACCCATGACATAAAGAGAACATTCACAGTTTATTTTTTCCTTTAGTCTAGGAGGTGAAATAAAGATCCCTTTTGATATTAATTTCATTTTAGAATCACCTTGTTGCTGGTTATCCTTCCTTACACCTTGTTAAAGTTACGCTTGACACTGCCAATAACCTAGATCAAAGACATCATAATACATAATTGAAGTCCATATGGGACGTAGTTGGTAAAAATCCGTTTTGCAGAAAAAGAAGTGCATACATTGATCTAACTGATATTTTACATTTAGTTGCTCTTTTCATACAGACAAAGAAATTGAGAGTGTTATTCCAATATGATGGACCAGGTATGGTAATGCAAGGGGCGTTCACCAGGCCAGATTTACTACATTAATTCTGTTATTTTGTAACGTTACTCTTTTCCAAAAATATGAGAAATAGTACAGTTCACCCTGAACTATTGCTACCTTACTTGAATGTTTTTTGGTTTTGGAGACTTTTCTTCTGTTGAGATGAAATAACAAATAAGTGACAAGGTCTAGAAATATAGAGGATATTTTGCGTATTTCAATGTAGTGCTACACAATAGAGATGATAATACAGGATGACTTGCAGTAATATTTTTATATATTGTTTGTATTAAATGATATATATCAGATTTCAGAGTCAGTGTTTGCTTTTTTGTGTGCTGACAGAATATTGCCATTCTACTTAGTATTCATTTATTATCTATTCACTTTCCAGTTTTATTTTATTTATTACTGTTCTTTTTATGTACATTTCTTTGTTGTCTGCTGCTTTTATTCTCTTTACTATTCTTTGAGTCTATGATCTGTGGAGGTAGTTTTGAACAAAATTAAGAGAGCTAAATCAACATTACCAATGTGCTTGTACTTTCCTGTAATGTTAAATATCTGTTAAGGTTTGAATTTCATATATACTGCAATCTTTTTATTGTCAAAGGTTATTTGAACGTCATCTAAAAACTGCTGGATTGTTTATTGATTATTAATTATATATTTATTGGTTCTTATTGTATCTGTACTTTCTTATTTATTTTAAAAATTTAAAAAACAATCCATTAAATAAATAAATAGAATAGAATAAAAATAGATGCCTAAGAACAGATCCCAGAGGCTTTTCCATTTGAAAAGCTTATATATCAGTTATTGTATATGGAAATCTGTGTACAATTTCTCAACTAACTTGCAAACTCTCTGCGGAGTCATCTATAAGCCTGCTATCTCTGAGATGTTAAAGCATATTTTATGATCGATAAAAATTTCTCCTGTAAATGTATTTCTCATCAAATTAGAGCTAGCACTGGTGTTGTGAAGAAGAGAGCTGTATTGGAAGAATGAAGATAGAAGCTAGAAGCTACAGTGAAAATAATTTTCTGTTGCAGGTATTTGAAATCTCTGAACACAATGTTTTCAAATATTATTTATTGAACTAGCATGTCTTTACACACTCTTTCCTTTATTTTGTCTTTGGCTCAACTCTTTATTGTAGAGTTAAAACTCTCTACATCACTTAAAAATGATAGCAACAATAGTTGTAAAATATTGCTAAAAGTCTTAATTATTGTTGAGGCAGATGAATTCAAGGTTCTTCAGCCTTGTGTATGGCCTAAGTGAGTAATTTTCAAACATGAAGTGATGTGAAGTGGTATTTAAGTTGAAGTTATAGTTGTATTCCTTTTTTAATTTTACCTATACTTGTATCAACCTTCTTTTTTCTAGTTTTCTAAATGTGTTTAGATTTATAAATATCTTCCTCTTACCTTTGATTTTGACTATTCTATTGACTATTCTTGAAGATTACAGAGGAAGCCAGATTTGCAACTTGTGGGTTAATTTTGCATGTTTCTTGGGTTTTTGAAGACCCGTAAGAATTAGTGCTGACAGTGAAGGTACAATGAAGTATTCTAGTAGATTTTTGGTTGATATTGAGACAAGATAAAAAGCTAGGGAGGAAAAGCTAAATATTGAATACATTGAAATGGTTATTGAAGATATTTTTAACAAATATTTTGGTAGTTTTCCATGTGTTTCAGGTAATCAGATAATCTCAGACCTCCTGGAGTACTTTTATTACATTTTTTCATGGCTATGTAATTCTAATGAATAGTTCTGGGATCACTGTCCTGACAGTATGTGATTAACAGTACCGCTTTATGATTGTTACAGTATTTGCAAGGCTAGAAGTCCTAACTGCACTGGATTCTGTTTATTTCTAAAAATTCATAGCAAAAGAGAAATAAGATTTCAGATTTCCCTGTATTTAGACATAACTGCTTCTTTGGAAATCACATCTGAATGCGTAAATGATGTTGCAAATAGATGACATTAGTTATTTGTAAGTATTTCTTCAGAGAAAAATAAAACATTTGATAGGTAAAAGAAAGTATGGTATGGCATTCACAGATGGATCAAGTTAATGCAGCAGTTAACAAGACTTCAAACCTTTAAACTGTGATGAAAATGTTTCTTATACGGATATCATAAAAGATGTTATCCTAGCTTTGAAAATCCTACCAGTAAATGCCTATCCTATACACCAGTCCAAAACTGCTCTTATTTCTAAATGCTTGAGTATTGACTGGTAACTTGCACTACATAATTTGTGACTTATATAGATTGTTTGATAACTGGGAAACCCTACTGAATTTCTGTCAAAGGCAGATAAAATATTTTGTGTGAGCAAAAGATAATCTCTCTTAATATCCCATATTCTTATTATTTATTTTGCAATATTTCAGGTTTTCTTTGTTATTTATCAAAACAATTGATTTTATTTTCTACTATTCACATTTCTGTGTTTAAGATTCTGATCATACTCATATCCTGGTAGATCTGGTCATATTTTACAAAGTGTACCACACTTAGTGTTTACCATTCTTGAACTTTGATTTAGTACTGGGAAAGTTGGCTGATATGTCCTTTCAGAACCTCTGCTTGAAAGCTTAGTGGTCTGGCACATAATAAATAAGATCAAGAGCAATGATAGCTAGCAGGGCATTTTCTTGCTGGGGGGAGGGTAAAGTTGAATGTCCAAAACCCTCGAGTTGAAGCCTGCCACTTGCCATCTACAACCAGTATAGGTTAGTTGCAAACTTCAATAACACCTGGACTAAGCAAAGGTGATACAACGCTGAATCTTCAACTTAGTAAGGCATGATGCAGTAAGAGTATTAAGAGAGTGGTCCTGTGCTATGTTTCTGCACATACAGTATTTAGATGATGAAAATGGGTCTGGAGACCAATGGACCTTGGCAGTAACATCTGAAGCTAGTAACTGTGAGCAACTGCCGTGTGCACAGCCTTTTGCACAACCACTCCTGATCAGTAGTGAACTCCTTAAAGGGAAGATAAATTGAGATTTAGGGAAGGTAACTTTGGAGGCAAACTAAGCAAGGTAGCTCTAGCTACCTAGCTCTAGCATGGTAGCTCTAACCTTGTTTCTTAAACTGTCACCCAAATCCACTCTGAGTTGGCATTTTCTGTTTCACCCATGATAAGTGGGTTATATTATAGGTCCAGAAAGCCTGTTTTCCAAGTATTTCTAAAATCACAATACTGCTTTTATAAAAAGCAAATCTAAAATTACTTTAAGAATTTACTTTAGAAACTCACTGCTTTTTAATTTAATTTAATTTTATTTTATTTTTATTTAATTTTATTTTTTATTTTATTTTATTTTATATTTTATTTTATTTTATTCTATTTTATTTTATTATTTTATTTTATTTATTATTTTATTTTATTTTATTTTATTTTATTTATTTTATTTTATTTTATTTTATTTTATTTTATTTTATTTTATTTTATTTTATTTTATTTTATTTTATTTTATTTTATTTTTTTATTTATTCTGAATTGCATTAGGCCAGCCAGCACTGAGAACTTTTTGGGTGCTTTACTGAAGTTCTCAATAAATGGCAATTTTCCAGAATAAGTGTTTATATTATTTTCTAAGAAAATACCATAAACATGGCAAAGGCTTTTATTGACTATAATGCAGACTACTGTGGATGCCTTGCCCATATCCTGCAATCTTATATTAATGATATTTCTTTGAAATAAGATTTTGGGAGAGGGGTAGATTTGGTCATATGGAAAGAAATAAGTTAACCATTTTAATTTTTTATTTTTTTTTTCATTACTATATTTAAGTAGTTTTGGATACAAAGAGAAATAACTTATCAGTGAATCTACTCCCCAGGAAGCAGAACAGCATAGAAATCCACAGAGTGCACACTGAAAAAAAAAAAAAAAAATTCAAGAGAGAGAAGAGATGAATTATTTGTTGGTTTCTGGCAAACTTTTAATCACATTTGTAGGAGTTCGCACAGGAAATGAACTCAGAGAGATATGCTTTCAAATGTGCCAATGATGCTGGCTGATAGAACTGTAGGAGAAAAGACTGGAAAAGTCCGTGAAAAACATTACGATGGGTTCCTTGGCTGACTGGTGTATTAATGTAAAAGTCTAGGATTCAAATAGTCTCAGGAAAACAAACAAACAAACCAACCAAAAAGAACACCTTAGTTTGTTATGGATATGTGCTTTGTTCTATGGTGGCTAATGAGATATGAGTCCTGTTTGGAGTTTGTCTATGTTTGGGGCATTCACAACTCATGTGTTATATATTAATAATGATTCTTTTCTAACCAATGACTCATTTGCATTAGAATTACAGGCTTTTAATTTCTCTGAAGTTTTTACATACTTTCAGGTTTATTTGAATTGACCAACATTTTCAAATGTTATTGTGGGTATGTGGACAGAAAGGAAGACATAGCATTGAATGTGTAAGTCTGATTTTCTTTGGAAACCATGAAAAAACAAAACAAAATAAAAAACAGTAGTCATGTATGCTGTTCATCAAATCTAAGTTCCAGTTCTCACCAGGGTAAAACTAGTTGAAAGAGGATAAAAAGAACAAAAACAAACAGTAGAAAACACATGAAGTTAAAATTGAAACAAGAGAGGCTAGTTGCTCAGGCTTTGATAAAATAAAGCCTCCTTTGAAAATGTAAATGTATATAGCTACAAGGGAAAGACCATGATCAGTCCTCAGGTTCTGAATAAAAACACTGCCTAGACTGAACTTGCAACATACTTCACTGAGTTAATTTTGCATTGGATATCCAACTGAGCAGTGGAAATGAAAGCTACCCTGTTTTTTAAAATTGGCGTTGTCTTTCCTCTGAGATCTGCCAAACAGTATCCCCCCTGAAAGTCTCTTCAGTTGTTTAGAGGGTGTTACCTCTGACTATGGATGTTGGATGAAACAAAATGAAGAAAAAACTCTCTCTTTGAAATATGATCTACATAAAATGATTTTAAATAAAAATAATGGCTCTTATGTGTATGAGTGTTGATATTTTTCTGTTACATTGTAAATTTTAACTCCAAAAAGTATCAGTTGTTGAATACTTCTAAAGCATTTAGTGAACATCCTGCTGCATGTCATTTTAAATCAATAAGCTAGCACTTTTCATACACTAGTTGAATGAAATCTTGTCCTCTAAAAATGCTATCAAATTTTTACGGATACCAAACATACAATAAATTTCCTAGACATCGTTTACTTTAAGAATTGTTAATTTGGAATAGCCTGCCTCCAATACTTTTCATCAATCATTTCACAATGAGCTTTTTTTTTTATTATTAAAAAAAAATGAAATCATAGAGCTTTTAGAAAAATATTCCGATTCATAAATCTAGCTGTAAACCCTACATCTTTTGAAGTATGTGAAAGGGCTGCAAGCTAGAACATCTCTGTTAACATACATTAAAAGCAAATTTTGAAAACTGGTTATCACACTAGATTCAACAAAAAGAATAATCAACCTTTTTGCAGTTACATAGCAACTGTCACCTCAAAACACAATACCATAGGAAAATGAAGTATACTGTGAACACACTTTCCAATTAATGTATTAGGATTGGCTGAGTAACATAAAAATAAGAGGAATAAAGGTTATGTGAATTGTTCCTGAAAACACAATACCACAGGAAAATGAAGTATACTGTGAACACACTTTCCAATTAATGTATTAGGATTGGCTGAGTAACATAAAAATAAGAGGAATAAAGGTTATGTGAATTATTCCTGATATGGAAAAATGAAATTTTACTGTGTAAGCAGCAAAAAAAAAAAGTACTTTATTCAGAATCTGATTCAGCTCTAAGTAAAGTCAAAGAAATTTGGAAAAAGTGCCATGTAAAATTCCAGAACTTGCTAAAAATAAGTCCACCAAAAAGGGGACAGAAAATAAAAGGAACATAATTTCATCTAAAAATAAGATTTTAAAATGCAAATTTGGCTCAATATGTACATAGCTAATGGCTAATATACATATACTTTATGTAAGATAGCATATATTTTAAGACAATATATAAAACTGAAAATAATAATTGTTTGTTTTATTACCACAAATTATAGGAACCTAATTCATGATATGATTTGTTATTGTGCTAAGTGCTGTACAAATATAAAACAAAGCTGGGCCATTCAAAAGTTACTTTAAAATATCAGAAATAGTAATCTTACAGGAGAATGAGGTACATTGACATCATTTCTAGCAAGTATAGAATGCAACCAGGAATTCATATGAAAGGATTTCTGTCTCAGAGGATAAAGAGATTACAGAAAAGCTGAGGGATTTCTTCACATGGGTCTTCACAGAGAGTAATGGGGAAATACCTTCCTAATGGGTCACTTTTCATGTGTAATGAAGATATCAAATTATTGAAGAATTCTAGAAATTAAATCAAAATAAATCACCAAAAAGTCAGTTTGTTTAGAATATTGTTCCTTTTAGTTTTGTTGCCTGTTCACTGGCCATTCTTTATTTGCTGAAAGAATTTGCAGAAAAAGGTGTATTTATTCCTGGCATTTCTCATGTGTAGTGTAGGTTATTTTGTATAATCCAGAGCTATTTTAGTGTGTTAGAGACAATTTAACTATGGTTTATACTTCCATGCTACCACACAACTGCTTGAAATATATATATATATATATATATATGTATAAATTAATTTAGATAGGCAAATCTTGCAACAGTCTTGGAAGATGCTGACATTGAGGCACTGATTATCTCAAAAGGTTTGCTCCATCTCCTGCAGTGGTGATACACTCCAGCCCACAGCTCAGTCTCCAGAGCTGCCAGCTTCCCAAGACAGGTTTTCCAATAAGATTATTATTTTCCTAGGAGCATGTAAAGATATTTGCTTTTTTTTTTTTCGCTTTTTTTGTTTTTTTCTGATGTTGCCTATTTGATGAATGTTTCTAGAACATCATGTCACAATATGATATGATATAATAATTCCTTGAAAAATCAGATTGTAACAGTTGTACCTAGTTAGTTGGACAAACTTGATCTTGAGATCTTAAAGAAAAAAATAATCCCAGGCACTAGACAATTCCAATAGTATAACATATCTAAAGAGAAAACCAGAGATTTTGAGATCTGTACAGATGTAATGGACATGAACCTGCTAATACTTCAGGGGACTGTGCTTAACTATTTCTGATACTTTTACCTATTGTGATTCTGTGAAAACATTCATGGCTATCTCTAAAATTATATGTCTTTTATTTTGTTTTATTGCAGTGTGATTAACAATCTTGCAGAGTTCTAAAATATTCCAACAATAAGGGCCTAAATTTTCTTGTCTAATAAGATCATCATCTTTCAAAATACATCTGAAGTATTTGCAGCTTTATTTGGTATATATTGTTTCAAGCTTGAGTAGGCACATTTTTCATAAATTATGAAAATATAACTCAATGTCTCTTTTAAACTGCTTAAAAAACATAAAGCAGTTTTCTATGTCAAAGGCAATGTAACCCAGTGCTGTCCATTATAGATAAACAACAGGCTATATAATATTATGTGATTGATCAGCTAATAACAGACATTTGTGTTATTTTTTTTCCTCTTCTTTATTGATGATCCAGTGTATTATTGCTTAAGGTTTTAGTTCACAAACATTAGCACACAACTAAATCTCTTAATGGGATCAAAAATATCATCTCTCATTTGTATTTTTGAGAGATAACACTGCAAATTTATTCCTTTCTTGGAAGGAATTGGTGCATGCGCACAGGTCTGCGTATGTGTATGTGTGTGTTTGGCGGGTTAATAGTATTGAATTAAATCAGAGAATCATCAGGTCATACAATACTTATCTGTTTATAGAAAATAAATTCTGGAGCTTATAATAAGTCAGGTTAAAGATATTTTCTTCCAAATCGTCTATAGAAATTTACAATATAAATTGGTTATCTTGGACTGCCTGTAGCAATAAATATTTTTCTAATGAAAACATGCGTTGGAGAAAAAGTCCATGGATTTTTACATGGCTTTTTGAGGTTGTTCAAATGACAAGCAGTCAATTTAGTTGCTCTAATCTTTAAACCTAAGAGCCTAACTCTTACAGAATCTTTTTATATGTTTTCATTAGTTTTCCATGATACCTGCTTGGAGAAAACTGTAGAATATCACAATAAAAGTTAATGTTAGACTAACATTCATCCTGGACTTTTGGGATTCAGAAAAAATCTCTCACTAATTTATCCAGTGCATAAATGTAAAACTCTTTGAAAATACATGCGTTAAAAATATTTCCAGCTTCTGTTTGGGACACATTATAGCCACTGTGCTATAATCATGAAAATTGAAGTTAAAATTTTAGAATGTTTAAGGTTCTCAGCACCAGAGTAGCCATAAACCTATTTGCTATTTAGCCATTTAACACAATTATTTATTGTTCAAGAGATACACAGTTACTATAGCAACAGCTACATTTACCATCCATAATAAATGGAAGCCCTAATCTGTCCTGCCAGTAAAGCGAAAAGCTTTTTAAATGTAGTTTATCTGTTGCCTTTGTAATAGAAATTAGTGGCACTCAAATTATGAACCATGATCTGGTTGCAGGAAGCCAGCTTTGATCTTGTAGGCAAATGTTATACCTGGTTCATGGTTTGACTGCTTGTTCAGTGGTTTGACAACTGGCAATAATATACTTTTTTTTTTTCTTGCTTTAGCTTATGATAAATGACAAGTGAAACCAGAATAAATAAGAGAATCTTCATCTAGCGTTTTCTTGTGGCTAAAATGATCAATAATCAAATTAACTGAAAGATAACTTTCAAATAAGATATTAATTCAATATCACTGAAATAATAATAATAAAAAACAGATTAATATTACCAAAATATGAAAGGAAATATTAATGACTGTTACTGTTTTCCTTATAAAAATAAATAAATTACATAATTTTGAAAACAAATATAATTTCTTCATGGGCTTTTTGTAACATTTCTGCTTGAAAACTTTGTAAGGACAATTTGATATGGATTATACTTGCAGAATGAACTAGACCATTTCAGGACTGCTCCCTATATCAACTTTGTATGTCAGAAAAAAATAATTTTTTTTTTTTTTTGTATTCTGGTATAATGAGTGTGCTTGCAGAACCTGTCTTATGTTATCTTATGCGTAAAGCTAAGTTCTTCACAATGAAATATAATTGTTATAAAAAGGATATTAAGACAATTCACTTGGATAATGTATTTTATATTATACACTTTTTTTAATAATTATTTTTGTTATTTGTTAATTATACTGTACTGGTATCTCAAGGAGTTTCCTGACTGAAGAACAAGTCTCCGTCAGTCTATGCATTGAAACAGTTGAGCATTTCTTACACTCCAAGCCAGCAGAGAGTAGATGAAGTTGGATGTATTAATGACTTGCTGAATCTTCCTGTCTCTTTCTGCTCACTTACTCTCTTGTGGGACAGTAAGGGACAGGAGCCATCTCTAGAGTTCTCTTACCTGCACTGGAGGTATTGGTAGCATGAAGTATTGGTGTAAGAGAGCAAGTTAAGAACATAACCTCTTTTACCTGCAGTGTCATTTTAAAAAAAAGGTTAAATTCTGGCCATGGAGTGATGCATATTCCAATCCTGAGGGGAGGGGGAGGAATCTGTCTTTTCAGTACCTTGAATGTCCTTACAAAACAAAACAGAGCAAAACAAACAACAAACAAAAATACTTTAGTCCTAAAATTTGTTAACTCCAGCATTTGTTATCTTTCTTCTTCCATTTGAAGAGATGTGATCATAATAAATATTTTCAGGAAAATTCTGTATTATAAATATGTGGCCTTAGCTGATTTCCTTCAAATTGTGGCAAAGACTGAAGAAGAAACTGTGTCTCAAAACTTCTGATTTTCACTCTTGAAATGTTTGTTAGAACTTTCTGTTTACAAGATGTTTTGTATTAAAAAAAATCCTCTGGTTATTCTTATGCAAAGGAAGCATCTAGGTTCATAATAGTTGAAGAAAGCTGAAATATTTTCAGTCTTAAAGGCTTGATGGAATTTTCCATCAAGTTTATCTGAAACTGTCTCTTTGGATAAGATGGCTGAAGAATGGTTAGTGTTTGCAGATGTACAGAATAGCTCTAATCAGTAGCTTGTCCTACTACCTGAAGTTTGGTTAGGTAGATATTTGAAAGCCTGGTCTGAGGTTAAAATAATAATAATGTGAGTATAAACCAAAAAATCATCTTAAAAATAAAAGCCATATATTTTTGTACTGTACAGAAAAAATAAAAGTGAAAAAGATGCATCTAGCTTGACTAATTGTACCTTATTCCCCAGATAGTTCTAAAATGTCATTTATTTATTAAAACAAACAAACATCATTGGTTAATGAGGAAGTATGCAGAATCATGTTCTTTCATGTTTTTCCAGATTGCAGTTTTCGTCTAAATGCAAAGAGCTAAAGACTAAGAAATGCAGTATTTCGAATTATAGATAACACTCATTCAATCTTAACTCTGCCTTACTTTAGCAACAGTCCAATAAAATCATAATGTTTGTACTTGATCTTTCCTGGGAAGAACAAACACTATTTACACCTGTATTACAATGAATTCACCCTCCTCAAAGCCTTCTCCTGAAGTAATTAAAGAGTAGCTCCTTGTCTCCTTTGTAGTCTTTTATACAGTGCTAGTGTAAAAAGGTTACACTTTTGAACATCACCGGCATCCCCAAATCAGGACTATTTTATTTTTTTGCATTTGCAGTCATGTCAAAACCACACAGAAAGGGGGCTGGTATGTCTCCCCTTTATTGTCCTCTCCTGACAGTCTCAAACACATCCCCTCATATTCTCCCCATCATTCTATTACTTAATCATCTCTGTCCTCCTAGGAAACTTTTGCATGTGTAATTCAACCCACTACCCACCTCCCCAATTCTCAAAATGCTATCTAAATTTTCAGTAGATTGGATTTCTTAAAAAGAGAAATGAGACACCTTCCTCTCTCCACCTCCTTCTTCAACAGGACAGATTTAATTTCCACACTTGCAGAACAAGACACGTGCTTTTTTCTTGGTGCCAACCCTCAGCTTTACATTGACATGGGCTGGGAAAAGGCACGTTCACCTTTTGCTGTCTTCCACTTCAAATGAGCACTGCTTGGATAGACACCCCGGATGCTTGGGGTATTTAGGAACATAAAGAGCAAGATGATTTAATTGCTCTGCAGACATTAGCCAGCTATTGTGACAGCATCAGTTGCATGAATAACTGTTTTTGACTCTTATGAAGTAGCTGTGGCTGTATATGACATCAAAAAGAAAAAGCTGATGCCAGTAATGAACATGACTGCATTTTTCATTTCAAAAATATACAAAAATGTCAATAGGATTGACCTGCAGACCATGCTGGGAAGAGTGAACAAGGAGTGAGAAGATTATATGTAGGAAACCACTTCCTTAGACAACTTACATTTGATTCTATAACTGTAAACTATACAGCAAAGCTAAGACAATGAATTTAAGCTTTGGGACTTTAGAGCATATATAGAAATAGTGACCTTTAACAATAGAGTTCTCAATATTAAATACAAGTAAGGTGGGGTTTCTCTGTAGTGTTTCTTACATTTTCAATTTTCTTTCTATGTCTTTGGAGGGCCAAATTCTATAGCCCTTGTTGTAACAAAACTGCTAGTATTAATTATTAATAGGAATTTTGTTCAGTTAATAATAACAAAGTTTGGGCCCTTTATTCTCAACAATTATTTATTTTCAGTCTGTGAAATTCTTCAGTTATATCTTCTTGTAGTTTTGGGTCACGTATGCTTTGAATTTCCTCATGTAATTTATCTCTCAACCTTGCTTGTCACACAGAAAGTATAACTTTTACCTGCAGTTTTGTCTTCATCTCAGTTTCCTTTTTCTCAGTATTAACTCTCATTAGTCCCTAGCTGTCAATTTTAGTTTCTATTATTGCTTTGAGGAAAAACACCATAATTATCTAGAGCACTGAATATGTATTGACTAGGTTAACATTTAGATTCAGTATCACAGGCATTAATATTAATAAAGACTTTTTCAATTCAAAAAGTTTAAATCACTTCTCAAATATTCTGATCTTATGTTTGAACTTCTTTAAAAGATTCTGGGAAAAAAAAAACAACAACAAAAACAAAAAATAGCTTAGGTTTATGGTTGTTTTGGGGTTTTTTTGGTTGTTTTTCAGAGATATAAAATCATCGTATTAGACTAAACATTTCTCAACAGAAAAAAAAAAAGAAAAAAGAAAGATTAGGTTTGTCAGCAATAGCATGAGGACAGCATTCAATAGTAATTAGTGTGCAAGAATGATTATTCCTTTATGTAGATTGCAATTGATTTGGTGATTCAAGTTATTAGCAGTTGGATAAAGGTTCATCCTTGCACATTCCAGCTGATACCCTTCTCTTACTCCTTTTTCAGAAAAGGCAAATGTGGTGAGTTTTCTTTGTTTGTTTGTTTCAGGGAAAATGTTCTCTCAGGGGGGAAAGGGCATTTTAATTGGTTTTAAGGTAGCATAAATCTTTTCTTTAAGATCAAAGGTTGGTTTTGTAAAAATTTCCAATTCACCACTGAATTAGCACCCTGGCAAACAATTCCTAGGAAGTAGTTTGGAAGTAGGTATGAGTCTGGGTTTCCATTTGACAGACCTTTTTAGGAGGAGAAGTGTATAGCATAGTGTAGATACAGGCTACCCTGTATGTTTTGGCCTCCATAGCTGGGAATGCCTCCCAGCATTGCTTAATTTAATAGATGTGGAAATATGGTACTAAATGTTATGTGATCTGAACTATTCATTGAAGCCATGGGAGGTCTCCAACTCCATCCTGGGCACCATGTATTCAGCTGCCTGAATACAGCTCTTAGTGTTCAGAAAATGACTTCTTTCATAGTTCGCCTTTTCTTTTTGATTTGTTAATAGAGTTATGCAGCATTGACTGTAACATCACAAGGGTGGAATTGTAATGATGGCAGATGATAGAGTGAGTGGAATTGGCATAACTGCCTTTTCAGACATACTACAATATGCCTGAGGAAATGCCCTGAAAACAGGAGACGTTTGGTGTATTATAAGTCTTTTATCATTTTAATGTTTATGATTCTGTGGAAATAACACTCAAGGAAGCAGTTTTTTAGAAGACATTCTCAGATACAGCAAATAATGATATTGATGAGAACGAATCAGTTTCATGGTGGAAGTGTTTAAAAATAAAAGTTCCTTTCAACTCAGTGAGAACCAGATTTAATGAATTTTAAATTAGAGTGAATGGAATAGACATGAAAGAGTTAATCAGCTGGAATGGTACTAATATGGAATAGAGGTTCCTTCCTTAGAAAGAAACTGCTTGATTGAAATTATGTATATTGATGTTTATTGTTCTTTGACCAAGGCTTGCACATGTATATTTTTAAAACTAAATTCTGATCAAATTAAAGTAAATGTCAAGGATTTGGATTTTTCTGTCTTTGAGATTGTCCCTTATATATGAAAGTGATTGTCCTTCTGCAGACTTGTGGAAGTGCAGCTTGGCAGCTCAACAAGAACTTTTTTTTTGTTGTTCTACTGCAGCTGTTAATACATTGCATTGATCCTATAATTTTTCTCTCTGGTAAAGGAATTTCTTATTTAGCATGAATTCTAGTGCTAAATATCTCTGAAATGCTAATCTCTAAAATAAATATGTCTGCTTTCTAATTTTACTACAGTTTTAAAAGCTGGAATAGAATATAGACAAAATTTCATTGTCAATGTTATTAACAAGTCTTACGAGGAGCAGCTGAGGGAGCTAGGATTGTTCAGCCTGGAAAAGAGGAGGCTCAGGGGCGACCTTATCACATTCTACAAGTACCTTAAAGGAGGCTGTAGCGAGGTGGGGGTTGGTCTATTCTCCCACGTGCCTGGTGACAGGATGAGGGGGAATGGGCTAAAGTTGCGCCAGGGGAGGTTTAGGTTAGATATTAGGAAGAACTTCTTTACTGAAAGGTTTGTTAGGCATTGGAATAGGCTGCCCGGGGAAGTGGTTCAGGCACCAGCCCTGGAGGTCTTTAAAACACCTTTAGATTTAGAGCTTAGTGATATGGTTTAGTGGAGGACTTGTTAGTGCTAGGTCATAGGTTGGACTCAGTGATCTTGGAGGTCTCTTCCAACCTAGATGATTCTGTGATTCTGTGAAATATTTGTATTTGATTCTTGATCAGCTAGAGGTCTGCTTTACAGACATTGACAATTAGTCCATGTTAAAGCAGAGATAAGAGGGTAAGTCTTGCAGCCACTCCAGAGACATACTCTAGTTTCATTTATTTTGTGATTTCCTACTGTAATGTTTGTAAACATTAATTCCTCTCCTATTGCAACAGTATTATTAAGTATAGATTCACTTTAAAATGACTTGTATGCATCGATTGAATATTGTCATAGCTTCTACAGCTCATTGCTGCTGTTGTTATCTAACTCATAGTGGTTTATCATCTCATCAATAAACCAAAAGATTCTGGAAACTGTATAATCTATGATAAATAAAAGAATATAGGACAAGTAACTGACCTTTTATTAGTGTTTTCAGTTATAAAATATATAAAAATATTTTTCATACTAATGTGTAAATACTCATAGTCACAGACGACTGTAATGGACCGAATTTTTGATGGACTTGAGTACAGAAGAACAGGTGTACAAGGTTAGACCACATTTTATCCAGAATAGTGTCCTGACTGTGAGCAGTCAGTTGTAGCAGATACTAAGCTACAGGTTACAGTTGTGTTGCTCAGTTTCTTAGCAACTTCTATGAAACTTACAGAAACAGAAATTCTGGCTATCGCTTTGCATTTAATAGTACTTGATGTCTTTCCTTTCATAAACAAAAATAATTTGTTTCCGAGATAACAGTTTATGGTAATAAATGTTCGAAGTGTACCTTTGAATAGCTTTTTTAGTGGGTGAGCTTCCGTTTTCTTTACCTCTAGGTCAAGGATCTCCACAAAATAATTTGCAATTAGACAATTTTAAAACACCCCAATATAGATACTATTGTTGAAATTAACTTCATATCAATGTATAAAAAATAAAAACATTTTCTTACATATTTTAAAGGGATGCAACATTTTTGAAACAATATCAATTTGTAGCATACTTAGTATTGGAACGACTTTTATTCAATTTTATTATAAAATGGATACGTAGCATAGGATAAAAGTTCCTCTACCTGTTTAAGGCTTTCTCTGAAGGAGAAGTTTTTTAAAGCTAAAATAAGTCATAAGATATTCCTGTATTGTGTTTACCTGGCAGGGTTTTGTTAGCAGGGGGTTTCTGTGAGCAGGGCCCATAGCTGCACCATATGAGATGAGAGACAGTTTCACCAAGGTCAGTGCAGAAGAAGGGAGAAGAGGTGCTCCAGGTGGCAGAACAGAAGTTCCCCTGCAGCTGGTGGAGAGGCCCCTGAAGGAGCACACTGTCCCCCAGCAGCCCATGGGTCCCACACGGAGCTGATCTCCACGCTGCAGCCCGTGGAGGAGCCCCTGGTGGAGCAAGTGGATATGGCCTGGAGGAGACTGCAGCCCATAGAGAGCCCCCGCAGGAGCAGGCCCTGGGCCAGAGCTGCAAACCATGGAGAGGAGCCCACACAGGAGGAGGAGACCTAGTAGGAGCTGCTGCCCTTGAGGCACCCATGCTGGAGCAGTCTTTTCCTGAAGGATGGTCCCCGTGGTACAAACCCATACTGGATTCCCCACTGAATTTGGAAGCAGCTCAGGTGACTTAGAGGCCAAAATCATACCCCCAAAAAATAAAAATATATCCACATCTCAGGTTTGATAAACCCATATTTAAATAATATATTTGCAGCTCCTGAAGGAGCAAAGTTTATCCATTACTGGGATACTCACAATCATCTCTATAATTAGAAAAATGTTAGTATAAAATGTTTGTTTTATGACATAGTTTTGCAAGCAATTGACAAAATGTACTATAAAAGGACATCAGGGAGTCAGAGAGGGAAATTGACTGGTGGAAGAATACTCTGCCCTCTCTGAGACAGACTCACGAGCCAACCACAACACAAGTAACAAAGGTTCCCTTATCCCACCAGGCAGACACTACACAAAAGACAAAAGTTCCCCCATCCTGCCAGGCAGTAGGATTGGACCTAGACCAAGAGGGGGGGATGGAAGCAGGTTTCTGCTCGGGATTGTAGGCGAGCCCTCTCCCTGCCCACCTCACCTTCCCATCTACCCTTCCATAAAAAGTATGAGGCTCTAGAACATGACAGTCAAAACAACGATGTAGACGAAAGCCCATCCAGGTTGGAAGGGGTGCATAAGGCAAGGCAACCTACCCCCAACATTACTACATCTTCCATCAAGAAAGAAAGGTTTATTGTCATAGGGGACTCCCTTCTGAAAGGGACAGAGGGCCCAATATGCTGACTGGACCTAACCCACAGGGAAGTCTGCTGCCTCCCTGGGGCTCAGGTAAGAGACATTTCCAGGAAAGTCACTCGCCTGGTGCGGCCCTCTACTACCTGCTACTGCTTTTTCAGGCTGGTAATGACGAAGTAGCAAGGACAAGTCCGAGAGTGATCAAAAGGGACTTTATGGCTTTGGGGTGAGTGGTTAAAGGATATAGGGCAAAGATTGTGTTTGCCTCTGTTCTTCCAATAGGAGGGATCAATGTTGACAGGCAGACACGTCTCATCAATACGTGGCTCTGAGACTGGTGCCACTGGCAGAACTTTGGGTTTTTTGATCACGAGAATGTCTACGCAACACCAGGTCTGCTGGCACCAGATGGGATGCACCTCTCTCAGAGGGGGAAAATGATTTTTGCCCAGGAGTTAGCGGGGCTTATAGATAGGGCTTTAAACTAGAGTCAAAGGGGGAAAGAGATAAAACCAGGCCCGCCAGTGGTAAGCCAAGGGATGGCGCACTAGAATCAGAAGAACTGTGTGCTAGTGAGGTCCTTCGATCTGCTCCACAAGGTGCTGCATACAATGAAGCACATTTGAAGTGCTTCTACACAAATGCATGTAGTATGAGGAATAAAATTGATGAGCTAGAAGTCTTGGCCCAGTCCCACAGCTACGACATCATCGGCATAAGCAAAACCTGGTGGGATGAGTCCTGTGACTGGTGTGTTGCAATAGATGGTTACAGGCTCCTCAGGGGCTCCTCAGGAAGGACATGCAGAGGGTTGGTGCTGTACGTGAAGGAGGGCCTGGATTGTGTGGACCTTTCAGTTGGTGATGGCAAAGTTGAGAGTCTCTGGGTAAGGATTAAGGGATGAACAAATAAATAATAAAGGGGACGTCTTCATGGGAGTCTATTACAGACCACACGGCCAGGATGATGACACCAATGAATTATTCTTTGAGGAACTAAGATATACCTCAAGATCGACTGCCCTTGTCCTTATGGGGGACTTCAACTTGCCAGACATTAACTGGGATTACCACATGGCTGACATGAGAAGGTCCAGGAGGTTCCTAAAGCACCTTGATGATAACTTCTTGGTGCAGGTGCTAAGGGAGCCAACTAGGAAAGGCGCCTTCCTAGATCTGTTGCTGGAGAATGGAGAGTCCCCTGGGAAACTGCTTTTGAAGGCGTTGGCATCCATCAGTGCTTGTCAGCCTTTAAGAACTGCCTCCTAAAAGGCAGTGATTCCAGAGGTAATTATAAAGTACCAGAAGTAAAGCAGGTGGGGCAGAAGTCCAGCTTGGTCGACCAGAGATCTTCTTCTGGAGCTTAGGCAGAAAAAGAAAGTGTATGGCTGCTGGAAGAAGGGTCAGGCAACGTGGAAAGAATACAGTGACACTGTTTGTGTTTGTAGGGAGAAAATTCATGTGTCCAAAGCCCAATTAGAGTTGAAGCTGTCCAGGTCTGTGGGAGACAATAAAAAGTTTTTTTTTCTTTTTTATTTTTTTATTTTTTTAAATATGTGAATAGAAAAAGGAGGACCAGAGAAAACATAGGTCTGTTACTTGATGGGGAAGTTCATCTCACAGATAAGGACGTAGGCAGAGCAGAGACGTTTAATGGGTCCAGATGGGATTCATCCCACGGTGCTTAGAGAGCTGGCTGACGTCATTGCGGGACCTCTCTCATTTTTTAAAGGTTTTGGGAATCTGGAGAGGTCCCAGTTGACTGGAAGCTGTTAAATGTTATGCCAATTTTCAAGAAGGGCAAGAAAGAAGACCATGGCAACTACAGGCCTGCCAGTCTCACATCAGTGCCTGGTAAAATTATGGAGAAGATTATCCTTGACATTATTGAAGCGCACCTGGGGGACAATGCAGTCATTGGTCACAACCAACATGGGCTCACGAGGTGTAGGTCCTGTTTGACTAATTTGATTTCCTTTTATGATAACGTCACCCATCTTGTCGATCAAGGGAAAACAGCTGCTGTGATCTTTCTGGATTTCAGTTAAGCTTTCGACACAGTTTCCCATAGGATCCTACTGGATAAAATGTCCAGCATACAGCTAGATAAAAACATCATACTATGGGTGAACAATTGGCTGATGGATAGGGCTCAAAGGGTTGTGGTAAATGGGGCCACATCAGGCCGGTGGCCGGTCATGAGTGGGGTCCTCCAAGGCTCCATTTTAGGGCCAGTTCTCTTCAGTGTTTTTATAAACGATTTGGATATAGGACTAGAAGGTGTGTTGAGCAAATTTGCTGATGATACTAAACTGGGAGGAACTGTTGACTCTGTTGAGGGTGGAACGGCCTTGCAGAGAGATCTGGACAGATTGGAGAGATGGGCAATTATCAACCACATGAAGTTTAACAACAGCAAGTGCCAGGTCCTGCACCTGGAAAGGGGCAACCCTGGCTATACATACAGACTGGATGACGAGACGCTGGAGAGAAGCCCCACAGAGAGGGATCTGGGGGTTTTGGTTTTGGTTGACAGCAGGCTGAATATGAGCCAGCAGTGTGCCCTGGCAGCCAGGAGGGCCAACTGTACCCTGGGGTGCATCAAACACGGCATTGCTAGCCGGCCAAGGGAAGTGATTGTCCCCCTCTACTCTGTGCTGGTGCGGCCTCACCATGAGTACTGTGTGCAGTTCTGGGCACCAGAGTACAAAAAGGATGTGAAACTATTGGAGAGTGTCCAGAGAAGGGCTACAAAGATGGTGAAGGGCCTAGGGGGGAAGACATATGAGGAGCAGCTGAGGTCACTTGGCCTGTTCAGCCTGGAAAAGAGGAGGCTGAGGGGAGACCTCATCGCAGTCTGCAGCTTCCTCACAAGGGGGAGTGGAGGGACAGGCGCTGATCTGTTCTCTTTAGTGATCAGTGATAGGACCCGTGGGAATGGAGTCAAGCTGCAACAGGGGAGGTTCAGACTGGATATCAGGAAGAGGTTCTTCACTGAGAGGGTTGTCACACAATGGAACAGGCTCCCTAGGGATATAGTCATGGCACCAAACCTGTCGGTGTTTAAGAAGCGTTTGGACTGTGCACTTAGTCATATGGTTTGAATTTTTGTGTAGACCTGTGTGGAGCCAGGAGTCAGACTCGATGATCCTTATGGGTCCCTTCCAACCTGGGATATTCTATGATGCTATGATTCTAAAATGCACTATAAAAGATGTAAGCAACTGTAAAGATCCTTCTCAGATCTTCTGATTCCTCAAGTAAGGTGTTGGCTTAGTCTTCACTAGCTCTCATGTTGGTGTGTCTCAGGAAGTGTTTAGGGAATCATGTCTTACAACTCACCTTTATAAAGGGTTAACCCAGAACAACCCATGGCTTGTGCATTCTCTACCCGTGATGGAGTCTTCTTCACTTGATCCTTTAAAGTTTATTCTTCTCCTTGTGATTAACCATAAAGATACTGAATGTACACTCACTTCTTTCTTCTATTCTTAAGATTGCTGAATTAATATTTATATTTCTGTTGTGATCAGACTATACTACTTTTTACTTCATTACTTCATTTAGACATTTATACTTAGATGCTCTTTATTCTCATGGAATCACTGTGATGAAACTTCATAAAAGATTTGAGAAATATTAATTGTTCAGGAACCATTTGGTATTTATAAGGCATGTCTGAAGTAGTCCTGGCAAAGAGTCTACATGCCATGTATAAACAAAAAGAACTATTTAAGAATAAGGTAACCAAGACTGCACAACCCCAAAACAGTGAAAATCCAATTTTAATAGACTTAAGTGAACTACAAGAATCACAATTCCATGACCATCTAGATGAATTATTTTCTCCCCAGCCTAGTTGTGACAGCTTCTTCATTGTAATTCTTAAGTTCCTTAAACTTTCATTCTTTCTTAGGTTCCCCTACCTCAAAATCTCCCTGCAAAACTCCCTAAATTTTCAGCACACCCCAGAGAATTTCTATAACAGAGAATTTACAATGTGAAATTTTGGAGGCAAAGCAATGAGAGGAGTGCAGCAGTTCTCATTAACACTAGTATTCATGGACATTTGATCCAGCTATAGTCGCACAGCTGTGTGATCCCACCAATCCTACTCTGCTCAGGTTGGATGTGTCTCTGCATGCTGAAACATGAACATTGCCAAACTCTGAAACATTCTGAAAAAATAGTTGTGCAAGGGAGCATAAGATACCAGACTTCCATAGGAAATATAAGACAATAGTACATGCTTTGTTTGCTTTCATATTTAATTACAAATGTGATTTGTTTTGTGTGAAATGGTTTCAGAAGTGATGTTTCACTGGAGTAACACTCATGTACTGAAGCAAAATTCAAGGTCTTTCAAGTTTGTTTTGGAATACACGGGGTAAAAGGGTCACGTGTACATACTGCAGGTGTTATTGCTTTGACTGCTAAATGTTATGTGGTTACTTTTGTACTAGGGATGGGACTGAGACCTCCAACTCATTTTGCAATAGACTATTGAATAGCCATCAGCTGAAGCAAATTTCAGTCAGTAGCAACCAAAAATGCAATTGAACTTAATGACCTGGAGGTGAAAGGCTCTGTATCTCATTACCACTTTCCTAAACCTTCTAGTCCCAGAGTATTTTCTTCAGTCTTTTGAAAAGAGACATCTATTGCACAGATATAACTGCCATTGAGTATCTTAGTCATTTAACTTTAGATTGTTGAGTTTCATTATTGTTTATTCCTTTGTCTCAAGCTGAATCATTTTCAAAGAATCAGATAAAGCACTATCATTATGATATCACTTATGAAGGCTACGTAATTGTAGCTTTTCTCACTAAATCATTGAAATAGTGCATTTTTTTCTTGTTAAATATTACTTTATTTTCAGATGTGGCTATTACATTATTCTGTTTATTTCTCAAGGAAATAGTTTTTAAGTAGAGATCCTGTGAATTTCTCTATTAGTATTTGAAATATTGATTAGTTTTAACCATAAAATAAAACTTTTGAGGGACACTTTATATAAACATTTTTGCAGTTCATACAGTTTTTCCAATAACTGCCTGCTTTTAAAAATATAACGGGAGAGATTTCTTTTTCATTTTCTTTATTTTGCCTGAACAAAAACATAAGGTTTGCTATAAAAGTTAGATTTTTGGTCCATCTTATATAACGTCAGTAACCATCAGTTAGAAATTATTTAGACACAAATAAACTAAAACATCAAAGACATGGGAAATTGTTTCCCTCCAAATAATCAGTTTATATCCTGAATAGTGAAAGACAGTAATCCAAATCATTGCTACTATGAATCAAAATATTTTATCTCACTCTTTTATATTTCAGGGATGTTTTCTGAAGTGAACTCTGGCATTTGTGTGTCAAAGACATTATCTAGTGAATAAAAATCCTACTGAGAAAAATATTTAGGATAACTGCTTGTGTCTACTCTTCAGTAAAAAGGAATAACAAGGAAAAGAAGGAAGAAAAGAAGAAAGGAAGGAAGATAGGAGGAAGGAAGGAAAGAGAAAGAAAGAGAAAGAAAGAGAAAGAGAGAAAGAGAGAAAGAGAGAAAAGGAAGGAAGGAAGGAAGGAAGGAAGGAAGGAAGGAAGGAAGGAAGGAAGGAGGGAAGGAAGGAGGGAAGGAAGGAAAAAAAAAGTGCTTGACTTCTCATGTGTCCTTAACTTCCAGAAGACTTACAAACGTCTAAAACAGAAATATATTGTTTAAAAGATTGCAGTCAGTGGGAAGGTCACATAGAGCAAGCTGTTTGACAGCTGCAAAGCACTCCTACCAATGAACATCGGCACCATAGACTCTTTTGAGCCAGGGGTAATGTAAACGCAATTGGTATATTTCACCTGTGTTTCCTTTTTTCCCTTTGTAAAAATTAAAAAAAAAAAAATAAAACAAAACAAACAAAAAAAACCAGCCAGTAGTTTTTCAGAAAAAGACAGAAAGATGTATTCATTTTCATATATGGTCAACTGACATTATCTTAGAATCCTCTTTTACACATTTGTTAGGAAAGCATGTAAGTAAAACCTCTCCCTTAAAAGTGAAACAATGAGGTGTTTTTGTTGTTGTTGTTGTTGTTTTGTTTTGTTTTGTTTTGTTTTCCCCCATACTGCATGGAATTTTTATAATATTAACATAATAATGACTCTTAAAAGGATTTCATCAACTTGAAATCTTAAAAAATGTATAAACTAATGGAGATGTAAGTTTTAATATTTAGACTGACCACATTTATAGTTTGCAAATGAAAATCCTGTTTTTTCCAATATTTGTTTAAGTTACTAAATATGACTATACTGGGCTCCCTGCAGCTTTTCTTCTTCCCTCTGTAAACAGTGAGGCCTTCATTCAGAAGATGATTCATATACAATAAAAAATAAAAAATAGTATTTTCATTTTTCTACAAAGTGAAGTCATGGAAGAACATATAATGATATGCTATCTGCAGAGTTAGATGATGTTGTGAAACAGTTTTAGTCCTTCTAAACTGCAGCAAATATAGAAATATCTGAAATATATGTAATGATGAAGAACAGACCTACCGAAATAACTGTACCTTTGTTTGCAATTCTAGCAGAGACATCAGGAATTTAATGTGCCTTTACAATAAACTGCCCTCTCATGCCTTAAAGTGGGCCCTTGTGAGCAAATCTGAGATTTGAGGGTAGGAGAGTATACGTAAACTTGTAGACATCATCTGCACTGTAGCTACTTTGTTGATTGTTTGAAAAGTTCAGTCTTAGCCAGAGCTGTTAACCTGGACTGTTCCTCAAGCATTACATTCACTATTTTTTTTCTTTTTTTTTTTTTTTCCTTAAGCCACTTATATTAGCCCTTAGGTTTATAAGAAGGCTCAACTGTTTTTGAAGTTGCAATAAAAATAGCAGGAACCACTAAATGGAAAACGAAAAAGGAAAATATATCCTACCCAAAAGAAAAATTTCTTATAACAAGCACACAATGAAATAAACATTACAGGAATTTCAACTCAAGCAGCTTTAATTTGCCATAAGTTTTAAACATTAAGGCTTGTTAGCAGGTATGGTTGTGGGGAAAGGAGTGAAGGGCCACCATCTATAATATATTTGAAGAATAAAAGCAGTTTCAGATCCGTATGCATGAGAAGTTCTCTTATTATATTTTTCCATTCTCATTACCATTATTTATATATTTGATATTTTAGTACCACAATTATACAAAATGTAAACAGAATGCAAAATATCTGTTACAGAAGGCTCAATTTCTGTAGGATTTAGTTTGTATATTAATTTATCCCTGTTTTTACTTGATACCTTCTATGTCCCCATCTTTACATATTACCTTACCCCTTTTTCCTGGAAGGAAGACAGATAAGCCTTCCAATCCTGTTCAGTTCTTTGAGGATCTGATTCCCCTTGACTTATACCAGACAACCTCTAAGTCCCATGTTGCAGCTACTATCATGGAGGTCAAGGAGTACTTGACTGGACTCTTGCTGGAGCTCAGAAAAAGAGTAATGATTTGCCTGAAGGGTCACTATAGAACTGTAGAGAAATGTATGAAAAGCTTGAATAAATCCTCTGCTTGTGATGAAGAAGTGTTGCTTTTGTCAGGATTATTTGTCAGTGTTTTTGTTGTTGTTATTTTTGAGAATATATTATCTGAATTCAGAGAAAATACATGAACATTCAATGCATTTTAAAACATAAAATAACTTGCACATAGGAACATTTGCAAGGAGTATTGGGAGGTAAGTGGATTATGTCTGTAGCAATGCTGACAGTAGAGGTAATAACAGGGATCTGATAAAAGAGGAGAGAGTCTAATCTTAAAGGGAGATTTGGGCATTCAGGTAAGAAATAGAAGAAGGGTATTAAGAGGACAGGAAGAGAAAAGAGAATGGCAAATAATCAAATATGTACACGTAGTATCAGTTTCTAGCTATAACTCCCTTTCCATTTGCATTTCTTTCAGGGGAGCAGTTGAGGGAGTGTGTACTATATCTTTAGACATCCCTAGTCTTGCATGGCGTTAGCCAAGCCCTCTTGCTATTTTAAGTAATTTGAAGGCTCTCTTTATTAGCTGGTGTGAATGCATCTCCTTGGTCTTATCTATAGTGTATGCAGACAAGTAGTGTATGTTTCTTGACATGGTCTTTTGAATGTCTTGTACTCATGGACACACTAGGATCCCAGTATCCATTAAATACTGTTTGATCATGTCTCTGTGACATCCCAACATATATAAATCAGAAAACAGGGAATCACTGCTCCTATATGTAAATGGAACATGCAACTGTTTTAGAAACTGGAGTAGCTGAAGGACAGAAGCATATAATAGGTTTTGAAAGTTCTCATGCACTGTCAGTAGGCAAATCAAGAAGAAAATCTGATGAAAGGACAGGAATAGCTCTACTCTTTCAGAGTTTTGATTTTCACAGAATCACACAATCACAAAATGGTCGAGATTGGATGGGAGGTCACCTGGTCCAACCTCCCTGCTCAAGCAGGGACACCTAGAGATGATTGCTCAGGACCACGTCTTTTGAATGTTTCCAGATAGAAGACTCCACAACCCCTCTGGGGAACCTGTGCCAGTCCTCTATCACCAGCAAAGAAATGATTCCTGAAGTTCAAGAGGAACCTGAGTTCCATTTAGTGCTCATTGCCTCGTGTCCTGCCACTGGACACCACTGAACAGAGCCTGGCTCCATCCTTACTGCACCCTTCTTTCAGGTATTTATATATATTGATATCGTCCCCCTTCTCAGCTTTTTCTTCTCTAGGCTGAATAGTTCCATTTCTCTCAGCCTTCCCTCAGAAGAAAGACAGTCCAGTCCTTTAATTTTGTCTGTATCCTTCTGGTGTTATTTATTGGAGAGAAGTGACTCTCTTAAAATGTATTTATTTTGGAAGACCCACTCCTCACATGACGTACACAGACCTATTTATTGAGATTATCTTTGAATTTGGGGTGTTGAAGGTAATGTAAAAAATTCATAAAATATTTTGAAAACCACCTGACCTAAAGGTTCCTAAGACACTACTCTCAGCTTCCTTCTAGAATTTCTTAATGCTGGTGAATTCTGTAAAAGGTTATTTTGTTTGATTTTGAACTTTTGTAATGTGCACACACTTTTGGCATCAAATTAAAAGTATTTCAAATGTTCAGCATTTAAACATCTTTCCTCATTATGGAGATAGCCATTCAACCAAGGTGCAAGCTCACATCATCTGAGGAAATTATTTGTAGTCTTATTTCTGTGATTTAGTAGACCTTATTTTTTTGAAGTAATCTTTTTATAGATATTACTATACAGGAGTAGCTCTTGCAAAATGGTTAGCAGCACTATAAATAGATACTATGGTGTTTGGTTTTGTAGTGGCCAATACATATGTTCTTTACAGTATTTTGGTAAGTCTTACACTGTGTTTTGTACATTTGTCTGTTGTGCATAGCAGAAGGAGGTATTTATATGTAACAGCAATACTTGTGATAATAGTTACCAATACAACTTTTCAGAAATCATTAATTTATCTGTTTCAAGTGTAATGTCAATTAACTAAGAGGCAGCTCTAACAGAAATCTAACATTTCAGGTTTTCTGCTCTAACATAGTAGTTGTTACTACTTCTAATGCAATGATGTTACATCATTAAAGCAGTCATCTGAGGAATAAGGCTACACAAAACATTTGAATTCTGTTTCTTAAGTGTTTAACGGGTGTTCACCTATTTTCACTGTATTGGGTTTACATGGAAAGTTTTTGGTAGTTGGAGGGCTGCAGTGTGGCATCTGTGAGGAGAGGCCAGGGCTGCCTTTGCTGGACACAGCTGGTTCCAAATGGCTCTTCTGGCCCCACCAGAGAGCACAGCTTAGCCCAGCAGCCAAGATGGTGGCACCTCTGGGAAAATGTGTTTAAGAAAGGAAAAAATGCCACACAGGCAGAGGAAGGGGGAACAAATTATGAAAAACAGTAGAGGGAACATCAAGATCAGATAAGGAGGAGGAGGATGTGCTCAAGGCACCTGAGCAGTGATTCCCCTACAGCACAGTGAAGCAGGTATTCCTTGCAACCAGTGGAAAGGACCACACCAGAGCAGATATCCACACCACAGCCCATGGAGGACTCGTGTTTTCCTGAAGTTTTATTCTGTGGGAAGAGCTTATGCTGTAGCATGTTTGCCTGGAAGGACTGCAGCCTGTGGGAAAAGCCCATGCTGGAGGAAGGGAAAAATGTAAGATGGAATATCTCCGGTTCTTAATCAGTAATGAAGGAGATATTAAAGAGAGAACTAAATACAAAGTTCCTTGTGGAATGTGTGAACATTGTGCTTCAAGCAAGGCAACACCATACTGAAGAAATGGATCATGTCATCATCTCACAGGTCACCTTATTTTGTTTACACTAGGTAACCACAAGTACAATTTATTCCCAGTTGCTGCTGAATTTACAAGCATTTGTGTGTTCTGCTCCAGCTTCAGCATGATGTATCTTGCTACAAATATAGTTGCTATGATAAAGACATTCTTACATATTTTAATAAAGTTTCCCCAACTCCCCTTTCTAATCATCTTCAACATTATGTGATACTAGAAGTCTAACAAGATACAATGTGGAAAGAATCTCTTTTTCCTAGTTTTGAGCTGAGGGTTTGTTTGTTTGTTTGTTTGTTTTTGATGTGGACAAAGATACAACTATCTACCAAGATTAAAAAATATATATTTTCCAGGGTATGGATACCTGAAAGGTCATTCAACCAGTGATTGGCATCTGCTCAGCTGTCATTTCAGTCCATTCATGGATTATAAAGTATCACGGTCCTGTTCTCAGCCATTTCCTTTCTTTGTGAACCGTGCACATAAGCCTAAATTTATTTACTCCATTCTTCTCTGCTTGTGTAGGCAGATGGTCTAGACTGGATGCTCAGGCAGAAAGCTTTTCCTCTCTAGAGCTTTCTTCTCAGTAGTTCTCCATTTACTCACTATTGTTCTGTCTTCCCAATTATATTACTACCCATAACTCTTAGCAAGATTTCCATACCCTCCCTGCCAAAACAAAGGAAAAAAAAAAAAAAAAAAACACAAAAACACACGTACGCACACAAAATCTTTATTTTAGTCTGTTAATGACACAATATTTTTCATCCCTACCTCTGTCTTACACATACATAAACTATTACTTAATACCTTAATATTACAGTCCCCTCTGTCTGGGGTATCTACTTGCTTTATTTTAAGGTCAGACCCGTAGAGTAGAGCTAGCACTATACAAGGGACTAGTATATTTTTTTAACAATTAAGAAACAGAATAATTTTAAGAAATAACATTTGAGTAAAGATGCTCTGCTGCTTTTACACTTGTCATCTTAAATAAATCAGCTGCTTTACTGTAAAGATCACTCCATACTTGTAGCAAGTGCTTGTAGACTCCATACCTGTCAGCCAGTATTTGTGTTAAAATCACCTGAGAGCTCTTCTAACTTATTCACTTTTAATAGTTCCCTTCCTGAACTTGTAGCGCACTTTAGGATTTTTCAGTATGTTTGCCTACCAGTCTCTTGTCTTTGGTCTTTTAGCAATTAGCAGTTGGATTCTCAGATACACTGACATTTTTCATGTCACAGTAATGTTGGTAGGAACTGAAGATATTCCACACTTCCAAATAGTAAGTTGAAAGAACCTCATAAATGCTGACATTACATATAAAGTACTCATACTATTTTACATGTTATTCAGTCAAAGTTTTAGCTGCATAGGATTCAGATAACATCATCAGGTTTGAACTGTTCTTGATATCCATAAATTATAAGCTACCTTTTCAATTTCTTCTTCTCAATGATCTACAGCTTCTAAAATAGAAATTATTTTCCAGACTGATTAACTGAAGACAATATATTTCACTTAGCTGATTTTTTTTCTTTTTTTTTTTTTTTCCATTGCCTTCCATAAGTTGGCATTGTTTTATTTAGCTCTGTGTGTTTCTTTCATTCTTTCAGTCTAACATTCAAAGCTGCCTTGGTGTTCTGGTACTGCAATACATAATTGATAGCTGAGAAAAGGAAAATATTGTTTTAAGAGTTATTATTCCTTTTAAGCATAGAAAAAAAAATGGTTCAGGATGCTTTCATGTTGTTTTTTCCATAAAGAGTAAAAAATGTTTCAAAGCTAAGTTTTTACATGCACTGTTCATAAATTGTCCGTAGCATTCAGAAGACAACTCTATAACCTTTGTTCTTACCCTTTATTGTGATGATATAGTGTATCATAATTTTATTGGCATTATTTTATTGGATTCTAGGATGCCATTATGCTTCCTTGTTGGCTGTTTCATTGGATCAAGTAGCATAAGCCACATTGCTTTCAGTGGATTTTTGCAGTTTAATTAGTACGCTGCTGTGCTGTTTTTAGTGGCATGCTGCTATGGTACCTTTAATTGAAATCTTTCTCTTATGACTATAATAATTATATCACCCTGATGCCTTTAATCTGGCACCATTATATGGCATGTGGCAGTGCCGCATTAACTTCTTGATGTTAATCATTTGGTTTAGCACCAAGGGATAACACAGAAGTAAGAAACACACTGGCTCCCCACTTGGAGTATTTTATCATTTCTAAGTCCTCTGTAAGGCCTGTGGCATACTCAGAGATACCAGAATAGGCACCCTTACGCTATAGCTGTGCATTTAAAAATCCTGGGATATATGCATCTTCAATTGTCTTTTCCCAAATGTTGTGGGAACAAACAAATGATTTATTAATTCTAATAAAGTTCACTTCTCATTTTTGTTCCAGTCTCTAGCAACTAGATACAAATTGCTCTGGGTCAAATCTTTCTGTTATTTCACAAAATAACAAATAATACGTACAAAAGATTGTACAAATCTTTGTCACAATGCTCTTAAATAGTCTTCTATTTATTTTAAAGTGCTATCTTAATGTTATCTGGGACATTCCAAAAACAAACAAACAAAAAATATGCCTTTATGGATCCGGTTATGGAGACAGATATTAATGCCATCTGATACAGTGAAAATATATGCACTAATTCAACTTAATGCAGTGTATATTTGACAATGTCCATCCTACTTCTTCCCAGATCTATTTAGTGCTGAGGATTGCAAAATATATCTCTAGGATATATTGGAATGAATGAAATTCATTTGGTTAAAAGTACATCTTGATAAAGCTCACGGTGATATTACTATGTTGGTGGATGCAACAAGAAGATACAGCAGTGCTGATATCTTTTCCTTTGACCAAGGGATGTCTGTTCTATTTTTGTTACAGGCTGCAAAAGATACAGTGCCTTGAATCTCCAGTTTAAGTTTAATGGTCACGATGCTACAGTTCAGGAACTCTTCCTTCTGGCAAGCACTGTAACTGTCTATTTCAGATTTGAAGTTCCATGTCGTAGTATCCATATCTTTCTTATCTACAGGATGGATTGCTTCAACATGCTTATATTAATAATTAATATTTAAATTGGAAGCTGATGTGGTGATCTGCTCAGTAGATGACACTGATTGCTACAACACCTTTTTGCATTTTTTGTGGTTTTTACTAGGTTTCTATTGGTTTCTATGTAGATCTTGGGGTTTTCAAAGTGCCTGAACTAAAATCTCTCCGTCTATGAAGTAAGTTCTTGTACCACCACTTGCCTTTGTGATAGTGTCTCCTGGTTCCAGTTAGGACAGAGTTAATTTTCCTCCTAGTAGCTGGTAGGGTGCTATGTTTTGGGTTAGGATGAGAAGAGTGCTGATAACATGCTGATGTTTTAATTGTTGCAGAGCAGTGCTTACACCAAGCCAAGGACTTTTCAGCTTCTCGCTCTGTCCTGCCAGCGCGCAGGCTAGGGGTGCAGCAGGAGCTGGGAGGGGACAGACCCAGGACAGTTGACCCAAACTGGCCAAAGGGGTATTCCATACCATCTGACGTCATGCTAAACAATATATAGGGGTGGCTGGCCGGGGTGGGGGGCCGGCTGCTCGGGAATAGGCTGGGCATCGGTCAACGGGTGGTGAGCAATTGCGTTGTGCATCACCTGTTTCATACACTTTATTATTATTAATACTACTACTATTATTATTATTATTATTATTATTATTATTTTCCTGTCTTAATAAACTGTCTTTATCTCAACTCACAGGCTTCACTTTCCCGTTTCTCTCCCCCATCCCAGAGAGGGAGGGGGGAGGGTGAGCGAACGGCTGTGTGGTGTTTAGCTGCCAGCCGGGTTAAACCACAACATAGTATTACATACCCCTGGAATAATTCCCCACTTTGCTGGACCGAGTTCTGGAGTAATACATATTGATCCACATTTTATACAACAATCCTATCTCTGAGCAGAAATGCATTTCAGGATTTCTGTGCAAAAGTAGTTGTGATTTCACTATACATTTTATTACATGACTAGTATGTACCATCCATGCAGTAATCTGAGTATGTTTTTCAAGAGTGGAAAAAAAATCAAAACTATTGACATTTGCTGGTTGTATGGTTTTATAGTTACATTTCATTAATCCTATATCCTTTTGTTTTAAAACACTACAGAATAGGTCAAGTTGCTTTGGAAGTCTTCTGTGGGCAAGTTGTTTTTTAAATGTAACATAATAAATGCATGATTCTCCACCTTCACGCACACACACACACAGACACACATAAATTTTTGATCAGCTAGGTGTTAAAGGCATATGAATTTCATGCATGGAGATCTATAATATCATGCTAATTGGTAAAGACCTGTAAACTGTGGGACAGATCCATGGTTGTTTGGGAAGCAATGAGAAAAATAAAAAATGAGAAAAAATGAGAAAAATAATGCATTTTTGGCTCCATGCATTGGGTCCTGGAATGTTAGGTTATGTTAGGTTACATGATAAAAAAGGCTCATCTACACATCTGCAAAGGAATGCGGAGAAGCAATGGTGGGTTGGGAGAGCCCAAAGCTAGGGACACAGAGCTATAACAACCTCAACACTATTCAACTACCATATTTAATAACCCTTAACTGTTCCCATTTTCCCTTCACTCCCTCAAATATATGACCAATTCAGCCTAGTTAAGCAGTGATTGTTTTCCTCTTGTGATACTTCATTGGAATGATTCATTATCTTCCACCAAGGGGAGACATCATGGATAGAAACAAATGATGGAGCTAAGGCTAAAATTTCTTCCATCCTTCCAGTTGTGGTCTTCCCTCATTTATCGAAGAGTCACAGAATGGCTGAGATTGGAAGGGACCTCTGGAGGTCACCTGTTGTCCCCCCTCCTCCCCCTTCGCCCCTCCCCTCAATACACCCACCCTCCAGCAGGTTGTCCAGGACAAACAGGGAGTAGACTTTTCACTCATCCCTTGACTTACAGACATTATATAACCAGAGTTCTAAAGATATTTTTTAAAATTGCTATTAGTTGGAAAGCTTAAAAGAAAAAAATCAGTTGGAAAACTTACAAGAAAAATGTATTTCAGAATATGATTTTATTATGCCAGCTAAATGCAGTCAAGGTAAAAGTTCTGTACAATTGTATAGAAACTCTGCATTTTAGTTTAACACATTATCTCAGCAGTACTGCTTATTCTAACAAAGTATATAGACTAGTTTTATGTTCCTTCTATCCTAAAATGTTTTGCAAACAAGCTTTCAGTCAAGATTTTGGGACCTCTTACAATTATTGCTAAAAAAGATTAAGGACTGGCAAAACTGAATTCAAGCAAATGTAAACCTGAGGCTTACACATCAAATCAA
This sequence comes from Anser cygnoides, assembly GCF_040182565.1. NCBI lineage: Eukaryota > Metazoa > Chordata > Aves > Anseriformes > Anatidae > Anser > Anser cygnoides. The sequence continues at coordinate 132,204,154 of NC_089874.1, forward strand.
ACTATGCGAAGGTGTGTCCTGCTTATGCTTTTATTATTATTATTATTATTATTATTATTATTATTAATTGCTTTCATGCACTTGGGCTACAGATCTGTTAATAAGACAGTCTGGCTGGTTGAGTTCTAAGGTATATCTGGTCAATGTTGCTGGTAATGCAAACAGTTCATCCTTACAATTGAATCTACCTATAGGGAACTCAGATCCATTGAAAAATCTATTAATCTACACTTGATTTTAATAAAAGCTACAATGACTCATTTATTTTAAAGAGGAAAGAGAAAGGGCCCATTTCTACCACCTCAGAAGAACAGACGTTGACTTTTTTTTTCTTTCTTTTTTTTTTCACATGGAGGTTCTCGTCTTTTCCTTTGGTTAAATGACAGCAGGTGAGGCTGAAACACCTGAAAGTTCACTGTCGGGATTTACTAAAAGGAGGGCTTACTTTCACTGTGTAATAGATTTTGAGATGGATTCCATTAAAGGTTCAAAGATATCTTCAGTGCAGCACAATTTAATATAATTTACAAGAAGTAACTACACAGATACATGTACACACACAATACATTATTTCTGTTTCAATGAATAAATATAATTATATTCATGTGGTATATGGAGGTACCTCTGGCTATACGAAAATTTATATAAACAGAATTTTGTAATGGGGGGTTACATATAAATGTTTTATATTTCTGTGTATGTATGTATCTCTACACATGTATACATAACATGTTCTGTGTATTTGCTCTACAGATGATGGTAAGGCAACATTTCAAACACTTGCTTAAGTGCTAAAAAGAGGAAATGATTTACAGTCACACTCCAAGCTGCTGCCAGAAAAACCTTTCTATATCACATATTTCAATCTGTTTTGTGCATGTTCCTGCATACACATCTCACACACACCATATCACTACCAGAAAACCACTGCTCTTTGAAACTATGATTTCTTCTTCAGAATGTATTCCTGACTGAAATATTCATTTTTATGTATTGTTATCAGATGCATTCCAGAAAGCTGTGGAGTAACCACAAAAGCCTAGCATCTGAATGTTACTTGTGTAGATTTCTTTAAATATAACCTATTGACCTGCTAGAAAAAAAATATATATAACTGTGATCAGGGAGAAATTTTGTTGTCTGCTGGTCATTTTGAAGATAACAGTATACGCTTTAAAAACATTGAGTCTATTACCAGTTTGTATCTGTTGGCTTGTCAACATAGAATTTGGAATCTGCTACAGAAAATAGGTCATCGGTAGTTCTGATTTTTAGTATTATGACTAATCTAAATTTACAACAGGTAAGTGTCTACTTTGAGGTCCTATTTAATTTGAAAAGACTCTGTTTATTCTCTTTCAGGACAATTGCAGTAGAAATCCAGTTGTTCTTCCAACTGCCCATTGTCATAAAATTCCAGCTACATAAGCTAAACAAATGCAGCTGAGAGCTGTTAGATGTGTTTACCCAATGCTTTTCAAAGATCAAAGAGGAGAAAGGAAAAAAAAATCCACTTGAATCAAACTTAAAAATAAAATAGAATAAAATAAAATAAGACATTATTTCTACCTTGTGAAGTTTTCTCTAGAAGCTCTACTAGTGTGCATATACAATTTAAAGCACTTAGCCTTATGAGGGCCCACCTCCTGCTATAAATGAAGAGATGAACACTAGGTCTTATGTTAAATAGAGGCATGCACCTCCTCTTCCCTTAGGTCCTGTGTTTTGTCTTGTCAGTGGACTTTGGAATCTATGGTCTCCATTCAGATGCACTTTTCTTAAAATGTTACCACCTGTAGGCTACTGTTACATTATTTCTTTGAAAATTCAAAAACCAGGAGGGTAGTTCTGTTCAATTTAGCTTTACTGGGGATATGTGGTTTTACAGCCAAGAGAGCAAGAGAGTGTTATTCCCCTCTCCCTGTACTCCCTGAAAGGAAAAAAAAAAAAAAAAAAGAAAAAAAAAAAAGTATGTGTTACTGTATTTTTTAAGATGCAATATATATATATATTGATATTTATGTCATATTTTATGTTACTTCAGTAGTATAATATTTACTTTGTCTGTAAAACTGGTGTTTCCTTCTTAGGTACAGTTATTTCTTGATCGTGGAAAGAATCTGCTCATTCTTTTAGTCTTTTTAAATGTATCAGTGAAAATCACAGTACAAGAATGAATAACACAAATGTAAACAAAGATGAATTTCAGAATTCAGGATTTTTTAAAGATCTTAATTGGGTTCTGCTACTTTACTTTAGGTGCACGATTTTGTATAGACATTCTTTAGAACCATGTTTACGACTCTCTACATTATAGTTTTTTAATATCTAAATTGCAATAAAGTCTAATAGGTCATTGGTTTTAGTTGTGAAAGAAATAGTAAATAAAAAAATAATAATTATACATATTTTTTGGAAAAGTCAATTGTCTTTTAAGGAAATCCAGAAAGCACTTATCAAATGAAATTTGGCTGGATTCATCTGTGAAATAGCCAAGGTGACTAGCACATATAGTAGATGGGATGCACTGTTTTGAACCAATGCAGAGTTTATTCCTCCTTGCAGTCTCTGTGCCTCAAAGCATGCCGGCCTACTTGGAATAGGATGGGACAGGTAACCCTTATTCTCCTTTAATATTTTTCCTAGCATTTGGCAGCCATCTTGCTATTATTGCTGCCTTCTTCAATCCACAAGCAGAAGTATTGCCAGCATGTTTCTAGGATGCAGTTTCCAACAGCAAAACCAGTTTAAGAATCAGAAGGAATTTTCTCCTCTGTTGCAAACACAGCGATGCTCAGAATTAAGGAGCATTTTACTTTTTCTGAAGAACTTCATTGTTTCATGAAGTTTTAACAAAAAAAAAAAAATAGTACTTTTATGTGAGAAAAACACTTTGGAAATGTTTTGTTCAAGACATAAAAATGATGGAATGAGCAATTTCTAGGTATAAGTGTGAATGATAACATGGATATAAAAAGATCTGAGTTCTGCTGCCAGTGCTGTGAGGTAGCAAGATACTAAGTTTAAAACTTTAAGCTAGAATTACTCCATCAAGAGTATGTTAGTTTAAACACAAAATTGAACTGGCAATGCAACTTTTCCATTTTAGCAGATTTCTGTTGAAACACCAAGAAATCTCAGAAAAGGAGTTTAGGCAGATCTGGACTCCTTCATACTCTTCAGTAAGACTGAAGAACCTATTAGTTTGGTGAATTAAAGCACCTCTTGTACGATACAGAATTCCTGCTAGGATCTTGTAACAAATGTTCCTCTGCCTTAGAACTACTGAGTATCAGTATCATGCCATAGGAAGAAAGAAATTTTTGCTGGTAAATTATGAGGAGGAAACATAAAAATTGAAGAAGCAGTGAATAAAGATAAAGACATATTGGAGTGCTTTGAAACATTTTGCGAGCTTAAGAAAACAAGGTAACCCTCAGAAGTCCTTTCATGACTCCTCATAACCTGTGGCTTGAGAGGAATAGAAAATGTGTTGAAGAGAACCAATCCTGTTTCCTGAAATTTGGTCTGTACATCCTTCATTGAACCTAGTAAAAAGATGAGCTCTGAGGTGAGAAGCAGTCACCCACCGCTTCAATTAAAATCAATACCTTTGCAAGTTATGCTTTGAAACACATCCCTCTTTAGGCATATCTTTCAATTCAATGTTTTAATCTATGTTGTTCTAAATATTACTTGCTTTAACCAAGTGTCTTTAGTTTATTAGTCTGTCATTTTTTTTCTTTGATTCTTCCATTTACTTTGACATTATATTGCATTTCATTTACCAAATAATTTTGTTGATGATATTACATTGAGCACAATCATTTGTCCTTCACATTCAGGACTCTGTGCTTCTATTTTCTATTTTTATGCTTATTTTTTAATTGTATTTGTTTGTTTATTTATTTGAGCACTAAAAGCTCTTACTATTGCTCTGGTAGGTTTGTTGCTGATGTTACAATTATATTATTTGATAAAATTCCATTTAACCATTTCAGGCATGGAACAGGTCTTTAGTCTTTGATTAAAAGGACACTGTGTCTTTGAACCTAGAATATTTTAAAGTTCAGTAAAATTACTGGAAAATAGAGTCAGACAGGAGATTTAGCCTTGAGTTATGCTGCAAGCTTTTATCATTTTCCTGTCATTTCTTTTACACTTTCATACTTTTTTTGGGGAGTGGGGGAGAGGAGAGTTCAGTCTCTTATTCCCCTGTCATAAGTTCATACAACAAAAAAATCACCAGCTGACTGCTTGTGTGAGAGAAATTGTGAAACACCATATGCTAAATACTGTTAGTAGCACAAAGGGAAAAGATAGGAATAAGATATGTATTTATTCTCTGTAATATTCTTCGGGTATAACTCTCTGTGTTACTTTTAACAACAGGAGGCACAACTTTTTATTTTTTCATAAAGTGTGACTTATAAATTGAATCTGTCTGTCTTTAACTGGGGGAAAATAAATAAATAAATAAAGCTCCTCCTTCCTGAAAATCATTGGACCAATTCTGAGTTGTGGCTTTTAAGAGATATTTGATTCAGGAGTTTGATTCAGAAATGTTGGCTATAAATACTAGAGAATATCATACTATATATGGGTAACTAATTACTACATTTAATGATAAAAAGGTTAATCTTTAAAGACTAATGGTCAAAAATCCACATCTTCAGTTCTGATTACTTGCATTATAATACTTAATAATTATTTCATAAAATGAATCAATTCTCATATTCTTCTCATTCCATCTTGCATGTAAATTTTTTGGCTCTGCAAAAGGTTTATGGTCAAATACACCAAGAATACGCAAGTAAATGCCCCACTCTAAACAATTTATTTTTTTTAAGAACTAGTTGTTCACAGGACTTCAAACACTTCTGTAAATTCAGGCCTGCTCCATTACCTGACTCAGCAAGGTTGAACATTTCCCTCATTATTCCTTTGTCTATACAACCAGGGACCAAATCCACCATAGCTGCTATGATAAACCATACCAGTAGCTCACGTTCATCCAGTTACTCACTTCCTATTTTTTAGTGTATCATCATTTTCCAAACATAATCCTCCAATCCTATGCATCTACATTTTTTGTTGTTGCCAGGTATATGACTACATTTGTCTGCCTTAAAAAGTATGAAGAGTTTGAATGTTTGAATGAGATCAGTTTCACTAGTAATCTATATCATTCAGTAAAATTAATGTGCCCTCATCCTTAAAAGTTCACAATTCTTATATGACCTGCAAGATTTGCCAGCAAAAATTTAATATGTTGCAAGATTATCAATAAAGATGCTGAATAGCTGTAGGTAAAAAATTTATCTCAGAACACAGGTTCCTGAGAAATTTGATGTTGAATATTTATTAAGAGTTACTTTACCAGCTTTAATAGCGTGGCTTATTTAGAATGAAAACCTGAGCTGTGCTAAGTATGGTTATAACTTTTAAATATACTAAAGCCATATAGTGTTTATGTGTCATCTACCTCAGAAGTAAATAAATAAATATAATTGAATCAAAAATATAAATTCTTGCATGATATAGTTTCAGTTGTTATTCTGGTCACTTACTTCTTTTCAATAAGACCTAAGTCTCAACTGTCTATCAGTTAGGATTAGTATCCTGTGTACTTCATGTTTAAAAACAGGACTTCCATTCCTAAGTTGCATAGGAGACAATGGATATTTGTCTAACAATATGAAATTTAGCATAGGCAATAGTCTTAATCTCACATGTGCCTCTTAGTGTTTGAATGAAATTGGTGTTGATGTGTGAACCAGTGTAAGGGTTTACATGAATTCATGGTGAATTTTGTAATTGATGTCATAACTGTCTGCTTTGTGGTTTTGTGTATGTAGCTCGGAGAAAATTCACAGGGTCAGTCCACTGGGAGTAAAACAGAGACAAAAGGTGTCCTGCCTTTTTATTTTTTATTTTTTTTTCAGTAGATGAAGATGCAAATGGAAGAAAGCAAGACATGAAACATGCATACATGGAATGAGGCAACACTTTCTGTCTCACTGGTTGTAAATATATATATGCATATATAGAACTATATGTATAAAAATTGCACTGAACAAAACATCCCAACGTCTACCAATCAACAAAATTTACTGGAATGTCTATGTTTTTCAATTTGTCTTTAAAACACTTTCAGTGTTTTCACTTCCTCTTACCCTGAGTGTTAAGTGAAATATAGAACAAAAAGAGAACCACTTGGAGTCAGGAAACGACAAAGTTAAGGTTACAAATGCAGCATGAGCTCTGCCTCCCTGTGTGTATGTGCTTTGATAAATTCTTTTGTTATTTGATCATGTAAGTTTTGGACTTTTGTCCCCCTTCAATTTCAGACCAAATCCAAACCATGCAAATTCATAGCATTAAGAGTTAGGTCTTCATTGGGCACACTGGACAGACAATAAGGCAGGTTGTGAACAGCCCGAATAAACTAGGTAAATTGTCTTGTGTCAGAGGCCATGGATTAAGACGAGGCAGTCTGGGTTCTGCACCTATTTTTTCTTTACTTGAAACATTATGACAGATCTCAATGCCTCTCTATGTTCTGCCATTGTAAATATTCATTCAAGTACTTTCTTGAAGTGTTCTGAGAATAAATTCATTATTCCTTATGAAGCACTTTGATATTACAGTGATGACATAGATAGAAGCCTATGAAAAATAATAAAAGCTTCTTTGCTTCAGGGCTTGGAGGCTATGTAGTAAATACAATGTGGAACCACATGTTGAACACAAGGATAAAAAGAAATACCCAGGTGTTGCTTAGTACTTTGTGCCCTATATTAACCAGAGGCCCAGGGGAGAGGAGGGAAGGAAGGGAGTAAAAGTTAGTCTGTTTTTTTCCTACAATAATTCTGATAGAAAACTTGAGGATGATGTACATAGAGCACAAGACAGAATTAATGTTAGTGATATTATTAACAGCTCTTCAGTTATAGTTGCTATGAAATTAATTCAAAACTGAAATAAGATTTTACACATATTCCCTTTGAATGGGCCTTTATAGAGTACAAGGGCTTTTCTGATGCATAGAGGTGTCAATTTATATCTTATGTCAGTAATAATTGATTTGTTCCTGTATATATCATATAAGCATAAATATGTTTGAAGATAGTTTTGCATTTATTATGAACATTTTTCATTAGTGAGTAAATATTTTCAAACGTCACAAATCCTTACAAAGACATTAAGGCTTTGTGATGTTTTAAGCTATTTTCTCCCTTTTTGATAGTAGCTGAAATAAAGAAAATGGCTTACAGATTTAGCTGTGTATATAGTTTGAAAGTAACAACTGAAAAATGATGTTCATAATCTGAATTGCAATGAAACCAATTATCTGTACCATGGTGTTTCACTTGGGAATACTCTGAAAGGTTTAGTATTTCTTGAAAGAAATTAAAAACAGCTGTAAAAATACCATAAAACAAAAATAGCAGCTGCAAAAGAGATTAACATTCCTAAATTTCATTTGAACCTGATATGTTATTTTTCCAACAGCAACATACATATATACTGATTTTTTTTAAAATCTATTCTTTATGAAACTGTATCTTTTTAAGAAAAAGTTGTGTTTTTTTTTTTTTTAAACATTCTTTAATATTACCCATGAATTTCACGAACATTCTTCCCCTCCGCACAGGAATTTTGTATTACGTTTTCTTCTGTAATTATTACCAAGAATAACCTACAGTTGTAGAATATTAATTTAAATATTACTGATTAAGAAATAAAGATATGCCTAATAAGCAATTTATAGCAATCCTTACACTTTTGTTACTTACAGCTGTCAAATAACTTTCAAACTGAGCCCCATGCACCCTGTTCCTGTTTTAAAATTTTATGTAGCGTCTGTTTTCCAATTAAGTGGCCAGTCATAGATGAAACCTTTCCTAATCTTTTTCATATATATAATAAAACCAAATGTAATTTATAAAACAGAACTGGAGGTGGTGACAGTATAAAACAGTTTATTTTGCAGTCTTGGTCAAAACATATGGCAGCAACTTTTCTAGACCTCTGCCAGATGGCGGCCCTTAATCGATTTTGCCTGTTGTACCGTATGTTAATTCTCTGTGAAAAGTGTTTCTTCAAACTCAATTAAAAAAATAATGACTTTCATTTTCTTACCAAACAGCTATTGCTAAAGTTGACATACAGATAAGTCTGTTTAAGTTTCAAAAGTTTTTGAAAACCCCAAGATATTTACACAACAGGTTAAATTGATTCTAATGGCCTTGAGAGCTGTTATTGTTATTCATCAGCATGCGTATCATTTCAGTTGAATCTGAATAAACTTACCTTTATGATAATATTCTTTTCTCACTTCTGTTTTTCTTGTGATGTTTTTTTAACTAATGACAGTGTTTTATTTTGCACATTAGAGTAATTTCGATCACGAAAGACCCTGAGTAAAATCTCAAATGATCACCACTAAACTCATTACTCTAAACACATTAAGCTGGAAGAGTACAACATCTCTACATCTCAGTAAAGATAGTTTATGATATAGTAGCTGTTATAAACTTTAACTACGGATCTACCCAACACATTTCTATGTTTCTTACATCTCCCATACTAAAATATTATATTTTATGTATGTATCCATTCTACATTTAATAAATGCTGCATTAAGGCCAGTCTCCAAAGTTATTTTAAAGGCAATTTTTGTTTTGATAAGCATGAAATTTCCTCTCTACCCAATAAATAATGAAGTATGAATTTCTGATAAAAGTACTTCCTGGTGGATGAAAATAGTAGACACAAAATCATTAGATTCTACTAAGATTCTAACAGTTATAGTTTTTATATATTTTGATGAATATGTTAATAATGCAGATGGCTTAATAACTATTATTTTTTAAAGTCTGTAGGCTAATAGGAAATATAATAAATCTTTATACATTTTGGTCTACTTTTATTGCCATTGTTCCTTTGTTATATGTATTATTTGTGACACAGGCTTAGATTTTGAACTAAAATAAGATGTGTGCATAACAGAAATCAAATGAAAGAAACTAGTCCCTCGAGAAATATGCAATCCTTTTGTAGAACCTAGCTTTAATGTAGACCAGTACTTAACATATTCACAACTTATAACATATGAAATGGGTGTATGTTGAAACAAAATATCAACCAGATCTCTTCTCCTTAGCATGTTTATTTTATGACTGCTTTCTTTTGAAATAGAACAGGGGTATGGTAATGTGTGCGTGGACTAAATAGGTTATGTTTTCTTGAACAATAATCCCACACAAGTACAAGGCAGAAACACTGTGTTTTTCCAATATAATCCAGCAAGAGCAAATGACAACCTTACTTGATGGCTGATATCTTTTTTTTTTAAACAGTTGTGACATATTTTATGCATCACAAGGAATGATCAAATATGTCTCTGGAGTCTTTCTGTCATGGAATGTGGCCCCCATGCCCTATGTATGCCTTTACATTAAGCTACAATACACCTAAACTATAATTAGGTATCTGTTTCTGACTCATGATTATTTTGGAATCAGAAAGTACTTCGAAATGGTGTAAAAATTTGGGTTTGTGTTATTTTTAATAACTTGTATTGCTTAGTAGGTGGTAATGATTGTGAGGAAAGTATTTGAGATAAATAGTGCAGGTGCTTAGTAATGAAAATATTACTGTAGATAATTAAATAATTTCAGAAGGACCATATGCTTATACTTTGAAAAACAAAATGGAGTGCAACTTACCAATAGATGGTTGCCAGGGGATTTAAGCATATACTGCTTAATGTTTTGAAGATTCCCACTAACAGTATTATGTTGATATTTTTGACTCAGGAGAAAAAAAAAAAATTATTGCTGAGCAGTTAAACATGGCTAACTTGGTAGTTAAACTTCTTAGTTAACTTAGTAATTAATCATGCACTGAGTTCTTCACTATCTTAACTATGTTTAAGGCAAGGCCCAGAACAAGATTTAAAATCTGTTGCAGTTTGTTGTCAAGAATGAGGACTATACACTTTGCTAGTCGTCCAGATCTTCAGTCCCCACACACAGGATTCTAGTGTAATTTGAGAAATCTCAGGTATGCAGTACCAGGGATTGTAAAAGTGAAACAAACTTTGTTTCTGTGTAGGGAGAATGGGAGCATACACTAAGGCATCCTAATGATGATGGATATTTATATTTAGCAACTGGTTCAAGCCCTTGATGGAGGGCAAACCCTCACACACCATGGATTGTTTGACAAGGAAAAAAGTCTGCTACTCAGATTAACTTTATTTCAAAGTAAACTTGTCTGATATAACATGGATCCAATCTTGCTTGGAACAGGGCATACAACAATCTCAAGGTCTTTGTGCACCAGTTCTGAGGGAATATAGCCTGTGACTTTCAGCTATAACCATCAGCTGGGACTGGACTAGGTGATAGTCATTATCAGGGCCACTTTTCCCTGCAGGTCTCATACTTACTCATGTGCTGAAACACCTTTCATACCTTTCATGAAGGTATGAAACACAGGGTGGTAGTGGCTTCTTTGGCATCAGGAAGTTTGTATCTTATGTTCTCTGGAGTTGTAGCAATTCTGATGAAGTTGTTCCTCCTTCAATGCAAAGGAATGAAGAAATCAGCTTGGTACGTCCTTTACCAGGAAGCAGTCACCAGACAGGCACTGTCAATAATCTTATGTAAGAACATGTGCATTGTGGTTTTACCATCACAATGACATTCGGCCCCAGCAGAGCTCTCAGGAGAAGCCATGATTTTTTTTCTTCCAACAGAGCTGTAGGCTTGCTTTTCCATTCTGAGATTTTCAATGCTAGGACTCAAGTTCTTTTGACTTTGCATCTAGTTGATGTACTTTCAACACTACAACAGATCTGCTATGAAGTCCAGTGTTGCTGAAAGAATGGAAATTAATTAAAATTGACATGATACCAGACTACTCTATTAGAAACACAGATATTACTGTGGAAAGTGCTATAACAAATATATATATATATAATATATATATATATAATAAAATGAAATAAAATAAATAAAATAAAATAAAATAAAATAAAATAAAATAATAAATAAATGAAAATAAAATAAAATAATAAAATAAAATAAATGATACTAAATACAAACTATCACCAAGTAGTGCCTTCTTGGGTGGCAGAGGTTTCCTAACAGAGGTTCACTGACATTTCTAACCCAGAAAATAGACAAGATTCAGTCATGGATCCCTGTCAATTTAAGATAATCTATAGGTTTTTTTTTTTGTTGTTGTTTATTAGCAGTGTATGCCTTACATAGTCTTCAAAAGGAGGCAAATGTTATGCTGTCATATCTGAGTCTCTTGTATCTTTCAGTTCCTATATAATGCCTTTTTCTGATCTTCTGCTTAAGATGAAACAATACTTGGTGCTCCAAAATGATGGAAATAAGTATCATTTTCTTATAATAATAATAATTTTTACACCTCACACCTCACTCAGGTGCCAGACGGACAACATGGGGTTTGAAAATTTCTATTTCTTTAGTTTAAAGGGGTTCTTCTGTTCATCCTCACATATCTTGTTTTGGACTCCATTCTGCAGACAAAACCTTCTTTCTTTCAGTGGCAGCACTGGGAAAACATGTTTTCTAAGTGACATGAATCATGAACTTTGTTTTATGTAAGACATCTAAAAGAAAGAAAAGAAGTTTTGACTAATATGATTAAGAAAATGAAATCAGTTTAAAGGGAAAATAGAAAATCAACAGTTAATGATTAAAAGAGTATGAGAGAAAATATGTTTTCTAATTGTGTGTGTTCACTAATCAGGCTTTAATATATTGTTTAATGATAACACCTTTCCTGTTGCAATAATGAAGTACAGTATTTGCCAAAGTGGCCACAAGGTATAACTTTTTATGTATAAAGGAAGGAACCAAACACCCTTTTACTGAGTGGAAATTTAGAATTAATTTTTTGAGATCCACTTTTCTACCTTTCATAATCTAACATGTAAGAGCAGAACTAGGGAACATCGCCTTCTGCTTAACAGGAAGGGATGCAGAAAAATTCCAAGAAGAAGAAAACAGGCAGTAACCCAATGAAGAAAAAAATATTCTTACACCATTGTCAGGGTTAGATCCAAACCACTGAGATGTCAATAGGAAGACTGTTATTGACTTCTCTTGAGTTTTCTTGTTTCTTTGTAGAATGTGAGGGGGAGAAGAGAGAGGAGAGTTACGAGAGATTGGAGCAGAGACCATGGGTCAAAACACTTCAGAGCTAGTGAAGGAAGAACACTGAAAGTCTGTCCTTCCTTCACTACACCAACCTTAGCTTGCTGAGTAGAATTGAATTAATTTCTGAAACACAAGGGGAAAGCTTACTAGCTACCTGACATCCAAGGAAATATTTACAGTACATATTCTGGACATCTTCTGGATGGCAAAATATAAAAGATAAAAGAGAGAGTGGGAAGAGTAGGAGAGATCCATACCTTGGAATGCATGCACGCATACAAATTGCTGAAAATGCACTAAAGCACTAAGCAGTTAACACAAACTCAACTTTTCCTCTCAGAGAGTTATTAATATATCAGGCTGGAGGTTTAACTTCTAAGATGACAAAGTGCTATCCACTTTTCAAGTGGCTATACATGAGGTCTTTTTAGAACAACATTTTTACATAGTCATTTTTTTTAATTGTCAGACTTTTTGCCTTTATTTTTCTTTTATTCTGTTCCTTTTTTGTATTCTATTTTACTTTCTGCTTGGGCAACATTGATGCTTACAACCAATGCTTACAACAGATGTACTTGCAGAATTCAATGAAGGTAGTCTAATCTTAGAAACACACTATATACAGCACACTAACCTGAAGAAGACCTTATCCCTGCCTAATGATAGACTAAAGCAGTGTATTTAAAGAAATGTAAAGCACTCAAAACTTACAATAGCCAAAATTACAATTATTTTTATTTATTTATTTATTTATTAGAACTGGTAGCTGAGTAATTGTTCTTGCATTCAGCAAGGAAAAATTATTTTAAAAGCTAGTAAAGGTGGGGAGTTTCAAAGTAGACACCTCTTTTCTTTTATTTCCAAACTGTTGTTCTACATCTATGAAACCTAAAACAGATTTTATAGTACACAAGAAATATATATATATATATATGTTCTGCTAACTTTTAAAAATTGAATTTAGTGGGTTTGTTTGTTTGTTTTGTGTTTAGTATCATATTCACTTAAGTTTATCAAGGTCCCATAGACCTGAAAGCATTTCTAAGGCATCACAGTTCTGACTCACCATTTATTTATTTGTGCACATTTCAGTAACAGTTGACTAATTGTTTGCAAATCATATGGTGATCATGTGGCATGGCGGATTATCCAATAGAGACTGGTAATGGGATATCAAATAACTGCTCTTTTAAGACAGAATTGGAAAACAGGTTTATAGTGGTATATCAAGCCAAAGTTTTAAATATATTTAGTTTTAAATATATACCTGCAATACTATCTTAATTAATGGAGAATCGTAGAGTTCAGTTAATTTAGAAATCTCATACATAGAGAGATTGTGGGTTTTTTTTTTGTTTTGTTGTTGCTGTTGTTTTTTTTACACAGAAAATATACACTATTATTCCTATGTTTACTAGTGTAGAGTCCATATTTCAGTTGGGAAAAATTCTCACAGAAACTGAGCAATCAGCCTCTCTGGATACGGCATAGTAATGTACTAGCCTGTGCGTATGAGGTCTTATTATGGAGATGTCAGTTTTAGTTTGAAACATAAACATATTTTTATTTATACATTAGTGCTTATAGTGATCAATGGCCATGTGTGCAGTATATTAGAATTTGGTTTTGATCAGTAGAAAGCTATTATTCATAAAACTCAAAACAGAAGGCAAAGTTGTGAAAGAAAGGAGAAGAATTATGTCTTTCTTAAAGGGAAGGTAATTTTAATATAGACGAGATTGGTCCAAGTCCTGCAGTTTGGATTGATAGATTATCTAGCAGAACTATCATTTCAATAATCTCAATGACAGTGCAGCAGTGGATACTTGGTACAATATTATAAATTAAATTTACTGCAAATGTCATTGCAGAGAATATGGAAAGAGATCAGTCATTTGTATTTGTAGAACTTGATAGGGAAACATTTAAGATTCTTTGACAAAATATAACAAAAATGATCTACAGTATATAGCTATGCTGCCAGTGGTCTAAAAGACTACTTTCATTGTTACTTTCCTCATTAGGATATTTGAATTATACCAATGTTTATTTGATGAGAGAGGAATGATGTTCTCTTAAAACAGAGATGCAGCCTTCACAAAAATTGTTTCCAGGATTTAAGAATGCCCAATGTCCATGTTTCAGAAACACTTTGCCAGATAGTATGAGCTGCTTCTACTTACAATCTACTTGTGAAACTGGATAAGCTAAACTGTGAACTGGTAAATTAGTATCCACATATTGTCACATGCTGGTGTGACAGTGATGTTGACAACATGGATGGAATACAGGAGATTTTCTGTTTAGATTTTTGTAGCCCTGTTTCATTACTTTGTTTGCTATTATTTGGTCATATATGATGCAAATTTACAAAAGACCTTAATTTTCAGGCACCTGGAAATCAGTTATAACAGATTGGAGCTATTTTTTTCCAAAGTTCATAAATTGAGAAGTTCCTTATCTAAGACAAGTTACTGGGACTTTCTTTGAAAACAGAATTGGAGCATTAGTACTAAAGTGCAGTTAATAAAAAGTAAGATAGCTGTTTTGCTTTGTTATTAGTTGAAATTAAGCAAATGCAAGTAAAAATGAACTACATTACAATTTAATCCTCAATATGCCATATCTTTAGCTGCAGGGCAGCATGAGAAGTAGAAAAGTCGTTGATTCTGTATAAGCACTGCTCTGCAACAATTCAAACATCACCACTATTCAGTCAAACATCACCAGTGCTATCACCACTATTTTCATTAAAACTCCAAAACATGTATCATACAAGCCTCTATAAAGAATACTATCTATCACAGCCAAGACCATGGCAACATATTTAAATCAATAAGCAAGCTAGAAAATACAAGAGATCCAATTAACATTAATTATGTTATTTTTTAATTTATAAATGAAATGAAATACTGAATTCATCTAATCAATGTCCAGTGTAAAATGTAGTCCTACAGAAAGGATATCAGAGAGAATCTCAAGGGACTCTGGAGACCTGAGTTCTATTTTCAGCCTGCTACTGGCATACTTTCAGACTGTTCACAAAAGATTTTACAGCATTGTGCATAAGCTTCTCCACCTAAATAATAATGACTTCCTTGAAGTGCTTTTTAAGTATCTGATTCTGTGCAGATGAATACTGCTGTAAGCATGGTTATTATTTGTAACAGAAGTAATTTATTAAATTATGAAATGATATTCAACATTTAAGTCACTATGAGATTGATTACAGTGACCTGCTTAATTTCTGTAGTGTAGTACCTTCATCATAAACACTTGCATAACTCAAAAAATGTCCTCCCATGTATTGTAAGACAAAGAAATAAGAAAAAATAAATCCCCATTCAACCACTACAACATTGACTTTTATCCTGCACAGTTTCATCAGATCAAAAGCAAATTTTTCCCAAGTATTATATTCTACAAATTTGATAACACCAGTATAACAATGGTGCTTACTAATGGGATGATATTTGGTGCTGTCTTCCCCTTTTTCTAATACTAATAAACCTTTCTGGTGGACAAGAAGCTGATAAGACTTCCCTTGTCACCAGAGGGTATACAGTCTAGTTTAATTTGTTCATAAAATTGAAACTAACATATCAAGATGGGGGAGAAAGTCTATTAGGATCATAAGGATGTGTAGGACGACAACTCAAGACACCTTGTAATGACTGCTGTTTGAGCCAAAGGTTATATTTACCATTGAGAAAATACAATGTATGTTACTCTAGACTTTTTTTTTCCACATTTCTTTGGAAGCATTCCTTAGTACAAATAGTTTTGCAAATATGTATAAGGATTATTTTAATTTGTAACACAGTAAATATTTCTAGAACAGCAATATGTATGAATATATGTATGAACAGCAATATGCATGAATGTATGTATGAATAATCAAACTTACTAGCTTTTTGTGAATCTACAGCCAAGTAAAATATAAAAAGGTAGACATTTCTGAATGTCACAAGGATTAACATTGTTTTTTGAAACGGATGTGATTTTAAGACTTACGAGGGTATGTAACTGAATAGTTATGTCATACTCTTGTCTTCCTAAACAGCCAAAGAAAAATTCAGACATATCAAAAAACTACAGCTCCTCAGTGTGCACAAAGTGAATCTAGACTACTGCCATAAAAGGAGATGTTTAGAAACTCTTCTATATTTAACTATATGCTTCAGTAGAATTGTTTACATTTTTAGTTCTTAGTTAGAAAGGCAAAATGTTGCTATGTCAATTATGGCAAGAATTTGCTTTGTAAAAAAATTTTGAACACATTTCACTACAGTGCATCAAAGCATGAAATAGCCATGATTTATTGCAGAGTTATTTCCAGCTGAGACAAAGTTATTGGAACTCCTACTGGCTCAGCTGGAGGGAGGGAACTTTCTTGGAAGACATTATACAGTAACTAAGTGCAGATTCTAAGTGTCCTACTTTTAGTTACAACTGCAGTAATATGCAGAACGTATGTGCATATTAAATCAAATCACAAGTGGAGATATGGCTAATGAGTTAAATTTCCTGTGGTATCCAGTCTCCATATGGCAGGTACAATATTTATCACACCATATGATTGAAACCAAGGACAAGAGTACATTCTGTAAACATGATTATGGCACCTTTTCATTGATTCAAGGAGTGGCATTCAGAAACCGTTTCAAGCTTTTGCCAAGATAGAATAGCTGGGAGGAAGTCACTAAAGTATTAACAGAAGTTTCCCCAGTGGGAATGTTTTTCCTAAGGAGGCCTCAGTATCAAAATCCAAAATGACTTAGTGCTAAAATATTTCACATGATTTCACAATGGTGAATACGCTATATTTTTCCTAGAGATTTTATTGTCAGATTAATGTTTCTCTGTTCCACATGCTATCCTCAATGACACTTCTATTTTCTTACGTCTGCCATTGAAAATGTTTGGCTGATAGATTTGAAGGGTTTTTGACATGCATGTTAGTATGTAAGCTAACCGTATTCCTCTAGTTTGTCACCTTTTTGAAAATATTTCCATGCCTGGCCTAATGACAAGCTATCAGAGTCACTGTAAGAGCTGTTATGTCTTTATTGTATCTAGGATTCAGAAAACGTTAACCCCAAAACTATTCAGTCATATAAGTAACTAACATACTAGTTTTTTAAATCTCTTTTTGTTCTTTTGATTTTTTGTTGTTGTTGTTTAAGAAATGATATAATTTACAAAGAAACATTTGTCTCTTTTACTAAATAACCTGTAGTCAGCCAGTTATAAGAACATACAATGGTTGTGGTGGAATAGATCAAAGGTCATCTAACATAGTGTCCTATCTCATGCCAACAGTGAATGCTTGAGGAAGAATATAAAGAAAAGAAAAAGCATTTGATGATAATTTTTCAAAATACTTCCTGAGCCACGAGCAATGTGTGGCTCTGGGACTGATTGAGCAAGAGATGCTGTGATTCTTTTTTTTGTAGTTTTGACTATTTCTCTATAGGCTTTTTGTTTGTCACTCTGTTCGTTTTTGACATATGTTCATTGTAAGCAAAAAGTAGTTCAAGCAAAGTACATAAAGGGCCCTTAAACTGGAACACTTTCATGGATTTATATGGAGTCCTGTATCCTGCTTGATTTCCAGTTGTTATTACGCTGTTATTATTATAAAGGCATGGATCTACCACAGCTTCCCTGTCATATCCATCATCCAATTGCAGATATCTCACAAATCCTAGAAAGACAGCACTGCATATGTTTGTTTATGCAACTGAATCAAGTCCCTAGTTTTTAGGGGACACATTTTACCTACAACATGAAGCAGAAGCTAGATGCTAGTGTCTAGGTTCCAATTAAAGTCAGTGGTTCCTCTAATAAATACAGTCAGACAGTGTTGAAAGATTAGTTATGCTTATTCTGACATAGGCATCTACTGATCAGTTAGCTGTTCTGTTCTCTAGCTCTTTGAATAAATGACTAGATCTCCACTGACCATAACAGAAGTTTCGATTCCTGAACCCTAAAGAGGCACTTAAGTGTGGACACGTTCTGAAACTCCCACTTTTGATGGAGGAAGATTCAGATGGATCAGAATCTCAGAAGCTCCTAGTGCAATTAGCACCAAAGGTTTCCAAAACATTTCAATGGAGCTTTCACATAAGATACAGGACATGCCAAAGGTTATGCCCTTCTGCAATCGACTGAATCTTCTCCTTATTGTTGTATACTACTGAGGTTAGGGATTTCTCAGATATATTGAAAATAACTCTGACCTACTGCCTTTACATTTTCTACACTAATTGCAAGACAATTTGAGCTCTTATCTTTTTTCCCAGAATACTGTAACTGACGTGAATATAGTTAAGTATATAACCTAATATTACCTAAATACTAATGAAGAGCTGCTTTAGTAGTGTTCAACTCACAGCTAAATACCTGCAAAAATATTATTCAGTGTATTATAATTATAGAACACTTCTTCCATGTTAAAATGTCTTTTAAATCCTGAAATTAAACATACTTTTTTCCAAAAAGTTTGGAAAATACTTTTTTTTTTATTTATTTGGAAAATGGTTAAGATCTGTCTGCAGAGATCATTATAAAGCTGTAAGATTATAATGAAAAAAAAAAAAAAGCTTAATGTAGGGGAATCTTAAAAATATCAATTAGCTTTTAAAAGGAAACCAGATTATTTTCACTGGGAATAATCTTAATAAAGTTTACACCTAAAAATTATTTACTGTTAAGTTCATGAAAGAATATAATACTTATTATAACATAAAGTAATATCTGTTATAAAAAAGTTTAAAAAAAATCTTAAAAAACAAGCAAAATTAAAAAGAGTACTCATTTAAAAAAAATACAAAATAAAATTTCCTTTCATTATTTGCCTAAAAGTCTTCTCAGGGGTCTAACATGAAAGCATTGAGTAGGGACTTCAAGAACAATATCTGTATTTTTTATCCCTTGGCTACACAGAGAAGCAAAATATTATTCTTGCTGAAAAAAAAAAAAATATATATATATATATAAAATAAGGAAATAAAAATTACAAATAAAGTTTTGAAGTTAAAGTGCCTGAAAAAGCACTTTTGGAATTGTGTACACATATAAAGCCTATTAAGTAACAGTTTTCACTGTACTTAAACTGTCCTTCAGTTTTACCTTCAGTTTATCTTTAAGTAAAAATTTGGCAACAGAAATATTTAGAGATGTTTTCTTTTAGAAATGTTTTCTTTTGAGAGACCGGGCATGCTGACATCAGATGGGGAGCACGTGACCAGGTGGGGCAAGAGTTTTCTGGGCAGTAAACTGGCTGGGCTTATCAGGAGAGCTTTAAACTAGATGTGATGTGGGAAGGGTATGTACCTCTGAGTGAAGGAAGCAAACCTGAAAACATTGTCACTTTAAGAAACAACAGGGAAATACACCTGTGAACTGTCCCAAAGCAATTGGAATGGTTCTTCTGGAAAAGTTATATGACCGATAGTCCAGCTGAAGTGCCTCTACACCGATGCACTCAGCATGTGAAACAAACAGGAGGAGTTGGAAAACACGGTGCAATTAGACAAATATGACCTGACTGCTATCACAGAAACATGGTAGGATGGATCACACAACTGGAACACTGGAATAGAGGGCTACAAGCTCTTCAAAAATAGGCAGGGAAGGAGGGGAGGGGCTGTTGCACTCTACATTAGGTAAGGGATTGATTGTGAAGAGTTGCCTCCGAGAAACAGCCACAGGCAGCTTGAGAGCTTGTGTGTGAGAGTTAAGGACCACACCAATAAAGCACACCTTTCAGTCAGGGTCTACTACAGGCTGCCTGATTAAGGGGAGACTGTTGATGAGGCCTTCCTGCTTCACTTACAAGAACTGTCATGATCACACTCTCTCATCCTGATGGGGGACTTCAACCACCCAGACGTCTGCTGGAAAAGCTACACAGCAGTTGTAAACAATCCAGGAGATTCCTAGAGTGTGTTGAGGATAACTTCCTGATATAGATATTAGAGAAACCAACCAGAGAAGTGCTACTGGACCTGGTGCCAGAAGAATGTTATTTAAACTGAAGAAGGAAAAATAAAACTGAGGGAAGAAAGGTATGAGAATAGAGAACTGAAGTCAAAGTAGAAGAAAAAAAAAAGGGGTATAAAATGTGGGAGAAGAGATATCGAACTGAAAAAAAAAACCACCTCTCTATAGAGATTTTAAGGGAAAAATATAATAGAAAGTTAATCTAAAAAAAACAGAGATGTTTAGAAAATCTCAAGAAACTATAAATCAAAGTGTGAGAATAGGATTTTAGGTAGGAAATAGGCAAAGGTTTGCTTTTGTTTCATGTCTGTGTTGGAAGTTTGCACTATTTTTTTTTCAGTCAGATTTAATCCACTAGGTTTGACTTTAAGTTTTGAAAGGGCACAAAAATACAACATTTGTCACTTTCTGCATGCTGTGATAGAAACAAGAATGTATATAAGGAGCTGAAAAAAAAATTAAAAAAAAAAATTATGAGCTTAATCAGAAAAAATGAAGGGAATGCTCCAACTTTTCAGTATATCTTCTTTTAACCCATTTCACTGGTTCTAAGGGTTTTAGAGCAGTTGCCAACTTTTTCTATTATGTACAGCTTTAACTAGGCATATGGAATAAGTTAACAACAAAGCAGTAAATTTCATTGCTTTTGTTGGTTTAAACCAGATCCTGCTTTGCATTTAATAAAATACATTATCACAAAGAAGCATGGCATCTCCTTATAGAAAAACATTTTATCTACATAAAGGTAAATTAAAGAGCAGGTGGTGGATTTAAGAGAACCTTTGTCAGCTATCATTCTTTAACATTGAAATAAATATTCTCACTATTGGTTAGAGACTATCACATTAAGCAAAATCCAAGACTAAGTGAATAACACCTCGTAAAAGTCCTAATTACTTATCCAGCAAAGGCTTTCATTGCATTGCATCACAGTTGGGATGAAGCGTGGTGATAGCAAGAAAAGGAACACATTTTAAATCTGATTATATACAAATATTTGAAAACTATATACAGCCTCAGAACTTTATCCTTATTAGAAATTCTGTGCAACAGCTTCAATTTTTATCCAGCTGAAGACTGTCAGAAAATAAATTCATCCTCACTAAATAAAACCTCCTTGTACTATATTTCAAGTACATTATACAAATGTAACTGAAATTCTGCAGGGTGGGTCCCTAGCAATAGTAAATTATCAATCTGCACTGATTTCAGGAAAATTATGACAAATTATATCTGCAGCCAAGGCATCTGGAGCATAGTCAGCATGGGTCTTAAATAATATAATCTAAGGGTCTTAAAAAGCTTTCAATATTTTTTGATTATAACACGTACATCAGTTTGTATTCAAGATGAGTTGTAAATTAATTTCTTACTCTATGGTATGTCAAAATGCAACAAAACAATTAAAGGTATGCAGCTATTTTTAATGTATAGCTCTCAGGAGGCCATTTTTTGAAAGTATATCATCACCTGAAGATACAGAGACACGCCTATTGGGATCTTCAAAAACACCAAGGTGCCTAACTCTCATTGATTTAACTGGAGGTGAAGGACAAGAATAAAGCGCCGAAACAAGAGTGATGATATAATTCCTTTCAAACTCTCTTACATAATTGTAATATTCTGGAGAACCTGGAACTGGATAGTACTTGAAAGAATGAATGTTTTAGTTAATTTTATTATGTTACTAAATGTAACGTTGCTTAGCTACAGCAGTGGTAAGTACCTCAGAAAATTCTGCTTTGGGGATCTTCAGCATTTTCTCTTTTGAAGCAACAAACATGCAGAGCAGTACAAACCTCATTGTTTCATTTCATTGCAGCTATCTGGTTTTACTATATTTTAACATTTAATATTTTCTGGGATTTGCAGTTAAACTACTAGTACAAACCGCTGTTTTAATTCTGTTTGACTGATTCATATTTGGGAGGTGGGGGGTATCCTGTGCTAATGTCTGTCTGAGGCACATGACTCAAGAGAGAACAAGTAGTTTATATTACAGATGGAGTTGTCTGCCCCCATTAGCTAAGTACAAGAGAGTGTTTGAACTACAGACGCCAAAGCATAGCAAAAAGCATGTCTCATTCCAAGTCAAGCCAAGGAGATGATACCACAGGAGAGCAATCAGGAGTGCCCCTTAAAGCTTCAGCCAGCGTCACATGAGCAAATTTGGGGTGAACATAGCAACAAGGCACCTCAAAGAGAGAAATATTTAAACACATGGCATTGAAAATGTTAAGGAACTTGTATTCATGAACTGTAAGATTCGTTTTATATGGGTTTCCTTGCCAAGATTCCTTTGTTGAGAAGACAGAGATACCCCTCTGGAACAGGTGGCCTAGGAAGGTGTGTAGCTAAGCAAGTTTCTTTACCACTCAGTAACTTATTCCTAATTTCATTGTCAATGCTGCACAGTTACTTTGCAATGAAAATAAAGTGAAGCATGTGAAAATTGAAGAGAAGTCTGAGTTGGAAGTTTTACTTTGTTCTTTTAGGGAAAATATGAACACCAGTTTCACAGAATCACGGAATCACAGAATGGCCGAGGTTGGAAGGGACCTCTGAAGATCATATAGTCCAACTACCCTGCCGAGCAGGATCACCTAGGACACATTGCGCAGGATGGCATCCAGTTGGGTGCTGAATATCTCCAGAGAACGAGACTCAATAACCTCTCTGGGCAATCTGTTCCAGCGCTCTGTCACCCTCACAGTAAAGAAGTGCCCTCTCTTCATGAATTCAGCCAGAACTTTCAGTGCTTCAGTTTGTGTACTTCATCCCGTCACTGGGCACAACTGAAAAGTGACTGGTTCCATCCTCTTGACACCCTCCCCTCAGATATTTATACACATTGTTGAGGTCAACATTAATATACGCATTTTACACAGATAATGTAGCTATCTTTTGTTTATTGACAGTTTTCTAGCTTACAAAGTTAAAGTACATGTAAAAGAAACCAAACAAAAAAATACTCTCTAACCACACATCTAGTATTCAGCTACTCCTTGTATTAATCCAACATTATCTGTTTTTTAAGGGAAACAGTTTGTGACAATTAAAGTTGTGTTTTTGCAGTGGAAAATTCCACTAACTTTGCATATTTTAAAGTGATTGTGCAGGCATAACAGTGGGGGGTATGTTAAGCAGATAAGGGGAAAATGGAAGGTCCCACAGTCCCAAAATAAGGGTGGCTAAGAAAAACAAGACAAACAGTTGCAGAATCAGAAAAAAAAAAAAAAAAAAAAAAAAAGTCATGGCCCCTCCAGTAACAAGAGAAGAAGGAAAAAGGGAGAAAAAGAGAAATTAAAGGTTGGTCATA
The DNA here is from genome assembly GCF_040182565.1 of Anser cygnoides. Taxonomy (NCBI): domain Eukaryota; kingdom Metazoa; phylum Chordata; class Aves; order Anseriformes; family Anatidae; genus Anser; species Anser cygnoides. The sequence goes on from NC_089874.1 coordinate 132,227,689, forward strand.
TAAAATTGTACATATCTGGTATAGTAACAAGCATCAAGTAGGTTGTGAACCTGTACTACTCAACCAATGAGAAAGCAGGGGAGGAATCAGGTGTTGGGTAATAGGGGATATAAGGTTATGATACACTCCTCCTGTGTTCTCCTGCTTGCAGGATGCCCACCACTGCAATCATGAATAAAAATGCTACTTGAGATCCTTGCCTGAGCCTGTGTTATTGGCTGCAGATTGTTTCTCACAAGTACTAATTTGAATATGTAAAGCAGCATTCTAATCTAAGATGTTGTAATATCCATTCTAATTCCTACTTTACCATGTCTTTCATTTTTTGGAACACTAACTCCACTCTCTGGTTGGTATTTTCAAGGCTAAAATATTTTTCTTATTTTAAAAACAAAATCTAAGATTAACTTAAAACTGGACAAGTGTTCTTTTGGGGGGTGGAGGGTAGAAAGCAGGGTGTTAATCTTATAAAGGGTGCAAGAATGCTACACCACAGAAAACTTCCCTCTACAATTCCAATGAGAGGTTAGACTAAGGCAAAGATTTTGTAGGTTTCTTAAATCCTGTAAACTGCAAACAAAGGACTTTGTTTTGAAGTTTGCTCAGATGTTTCATCCCAGTGACTCAGCAGCTTCCATCTCAATAATCACAGGGAATTGCAAAAAGAGAGCAACTCCATCTTGTGGAGCACCAGTTAACAGGTTTGTCAGATGATATCTGATCATCCAATTCCAGGCCATAAGGTTTAAATATATTATTAACAGTTTTCAGAAATCACAAGTCCTAGAGCACTGAGGTCTTGAGCATTCATTTCCTCCTCTACATTTTTCCTCCTGACAAAAGGAGCTGTAAATAATAAAATCTCACTCTCCCTGTAAGTTCCTTCTAAGTCAGAGCTTCTCTATTCGCTTTCTCTTATGCAGTCTTTCTTACAAATTTGTATTATGAAACAAGACTGTAAAAAGCCAATCCTCCCTTCCAAAACCCATAACCAATCACTTGCACAAGCAATAACAGATTCACCTTTTAATTGTTACTTGAGGAAATTGAAGAGGAGGCTGAGGGGGGACCTCATCGCAGTCTACAACTTCCTCGCGAGGGGGAGTGGAGAGGCAGGTGACCTATTCTCTGTTATCACCAGTGACAGGACCCGCGGGAACGGTGTTAAGCTGAGGCAGGGGAAGTTTAGGCTGGACATCAGGAAGAGGTTCTTCACCAAGAGGGTGGTTGCACACTGGAACGGGCTCCCCAGTGAAGTAGTCACTGCACCAAGCCTGTCTGAATTTAAGAAGAGATTGGACTGTGCACTTAGTCACATGGTCTAAACTTTTGGGCAGACCTGTGCGGTGCCAGGAGTTGGACTTGACGATCCTTATGGGTCCCTTCCAACTTGGGATATTCTATGATTCTATGATTCTATGAAACTTCTTTGCAAGCTATTGATTCCTGTCTCCTGTCTCCAGTACAGGGGTGGAAAACTAGGTGGCAGATGATTAGAAACAGATAATGAGGAGCAAGGAAAGTCTTTCTCTCTTAACAGCAGGAATTTTAGGACAATAATGCTCTCTTCCCTCAAAAGTTCTCAATTTTCAAAAGTTCTTTATGGCAAAAAATGGATTTTTTATTGAGAACTCAGTGAAATAAGTTACTGCAACCAACAACGGTATCATTCACTAGTGAAGATTCTGTTCCGCTATTCCGCCAAGTATAAAAGAAAAAGGGGGCCCAATGACATGTATCCCAGGGTCCTGAAGGAGCTAGCTGATGTAGCTGCCAAGCCTCTCTCCATCATATTTGAAAAGTTGTGGCAGTCAGGCCAAGTCCCTAGTGACTGGGAAAAGGGAAACATCACTCCCATTTTTAAAAAAGGTGGAAAGGAGGATCCATGGAACTACAGACCAGTGAGCCTCACCTCTTTGCCTGGCAAGATCATGGAAAAGGTCCTTCTGGAAGAAATGCCAAGGCACATGCAAGACAAGGAGGTGATCTGAGACAGTCAGCATGGCTTCACCAAGGGCAAATCATGCCTGACCAATCTAGTGGCCTTGTATGATGGAGTGACTGCATCAGTTGACAAGGGAAGATCAACCACTGTCATTTACCTGGGCTGCAGTTAGGCCTTTGACATGATCCCATAGATCCCACATGACATCCTGATTTCCATATTAGAGAGATATGGATTTGATGGGTGGACCATTCATCAGATAAGGAGTTGGCTTGAAGGCTCTACCCAGGGAGTTGTGGTCAATGGCTCTATGTCCAGGTGGAGGCCGGTGAAAAGTGGTGTGCCTCAGGGCTCTGTCCTGGTACTGTTACAGTTTAATATCTTTACCAGTGACATAGGCAATGAGATTGAGTGCACCCTCAGCAAGTTTGCAGACGACACTAAGCTGAGTGCTGCCATTAATAAAACAGAAGGAAGGGATGAAATCCAAAGGGACCTGGACAAGCCTGAGAAGTGGTGCCCATGTGAATCTAATGATGTTCAACAAGTCTAAAGTGCAAGGTGCTGCACCTGAGCAATTTTTAGCTCAGGCAGATAATGATAGGACAAGGGGAATGGTTTTAAACTAAAAGAGGGGAGATTTAAATTAGATGTTAGGAGGAAATTCTTCACTCAGAGGGTGGTGAGGCACTTGAACAGGTTGCCCAGAGAAGTTGTAAATGCCCCATCCCTGGAGGATTTCAAGACCAGGCTGGATGGGGCTTTGAGCAACCTGGTCCAGTGGGTGGTATTCCTGTTCATGGAAGCTGATCTTTAAGGTCCCTTCTAACCCAAGTCATTCTGTGATATGATTCTATGATGAAAAATCTACTCATGAGTGTCTAGCATTCTGCCACAACCAGAGTGGAGACCAAAGAACTTCTGACACTGTGGGAGTTACTATTAATGACCACTGTAGGCCTTCCTGTAAGAATTCCTTCCTGGAGGAAAGTACAGAAAGTACTCAGAAGGACATTCATCTGGTAACTGTACAATGGCCCACTGGCCTTGTCTTCTCTTAGCAGGCCAAATCTGTGCAAATGACTGCAGGACAACCACAGGGAAAAAAAAAAAAAATTCAGGAAATTAGCAGGGTTTTCCCTATCCTATGGCCTTACCCCTGTATGGCCAACCAGATGTCGCCAAGCATGTGGCCATGCTTTTACAGAAGAAAGCCTCCAGCTACCTCCTCTGAAACATGAACTTCACACTGGTGTCACTAAAGCCATCTATTCAATAGCTTTCAGAAGTGCTATATTTCATTTGTAATTTTTGGTAAACTACATGATTTTGTGATTTTCTTGTGAACTTCTGTCAGTATGAGGAATTTGATTTTGTGGGTCTTTTCCACAACTGTTTCTCCAGACTAACTGGCTACCTATTACCTTAATCTTTGTTTTATTTTTCAGGTTATTTTCAGCTTTTATGATCCCTTTTCAAGACTTTCATAGAAAATCTCTTTGCCGAGCATTAATACCACCTAGTTTAATTGTTCTGCTGACTAAACGTAAACATTTTGAAGGCATCTTTTTCTCCTCTTTGCAGTTTATACCCTATTCTAACTCTGCTGTTGCTCCTTACTCTTACTTTTTGTTTTAATTCTAAACCTTATCCTTTCTCATATTCTCATACGTTGTTTTTCTCCAGTTTCTCCAACTCTGATTGCCACAGCTCCTTTATTGCTTCCTCAGTCCTGTCCCTTCTTCAGCCCCGTTTTTAAATCCTCACAATTTGGATTCATTCTTTGGATCTTCAGGTATGCCCAGCCTGAGCTGATAAGCTTTGCAGTTAATTAATGCATGATCCTAACTGTTGCTCTGTGCAAACCTCAGCTCCGGATTAGATGCTTGTCTTTCCAATGTGGTTCAGATTGCAAGTGCCCACGCTATCAAATTTCAAATCTTTGGGCTGTCTGCACATCAGATGGTGGGACTGTTGATTGCAGCACAGTGTATATGCCTGAATTAGCTTTAATCTAGGTAATTCAGATAACAATAGCAAATGTACGAGTATGGACCTCAACACCTAAAAGTAAAGGCCTACCAGGAATCCCTTTATATTTACTCAAGGGACTGAATCCCATGCTGTATCCTCAGGGCAATTATAGCCCAAACTAGCTAGATTAAAGCCAGGGAAGGTAGCTGCTGAAATTATATCTTAGAATCTCAAAGCAGGCCTAGCCTTAGAGAGAGAATTATATATTGCTATTATATCAAAGTCATTGTCAGTAAACATGCATGTTTCATTATGACAGTAAAAATAAATAAATAAATAAAATAAAATAAAATAAAATAAAATAAAATAAAATAAAATAAAATAAAATAAAATAAAATAAAATAAAATAATAACAGACTAAATGTACAAAACAGGAAATGTATTCCAAGATGCTAAGCATGTGCATCTAAGGTCACATAAAACTACATTAAATTATATTGTATTATTTGAGAAATAGTTTGTGATCATTGAAATAATGACTATTGTAATGAACTTCTATAAAGAGCAAAATTAAGATTGCTCATGCAGGCTTCATTTTGGCATTTCCTGACATGGGTTTTTAACCATGTAACTTCAAGGTTCTCTGAAGGCAATGATGGGGGGAATCATTTTTTCCTTTGCTCTCTTACCTTTCTCTTCTAGATTCATTCTTTCTTTTTCTTTCTTTCTTTCTTTCTTTCTTTCTTTCTTTCTTTCTTTCTTTTTCTTTCTTTCTTTCTTTCTTTTTCTTTCTTTTTCTATCCTCTTTCTTTCGTTCTTTCGTTCTTTCGTTTTCTTTTTCTTTCATACTTTCTCTTTCTTCTTTCTTTCTTTCTTTCTTTCTTTCTTTCTTTCTTTCTTTCTTTCTTTCTTTCTTTCTTTCTTTCTTTCTTTCCTTCTCTCATACTCTTTCTCTTTCTTTCTTTCTTTCTTTCTTTCTTTCTTTTTCTTTCTTTCATACTCTTTCTTTCTCTTTCTTTCTTTCATACTCTTTCTTTCTCTTTCTTTCCTTTTCCTTCCTTCCTTCCTTCCTTCTGTCAGAAATGGCAACCAGATATTGAAAATCTTGATTTAAAAGGTGTTATAACTGTGTTTATACAATGAAAGACCAGAAAACTCCACATACAGATATTTTTTTTCCAGAACTTTCAGGACTTCATACCACACAGAAGTCAGGAAGAGTTTTATCCTGCCCCACACAGTAAAATTTGGATTGATGTTGTTTTAGTGCTCATTAACAAATAAGGTCAGAGAAATATATGAACAATAGTATCTGTTGCATTAACCAAGCAAGTTGAATTTTTATACAGTGATGATGGTGTTTGGCATTTTCTACCCACTGCAGACAAAAATAAATCTTTCAAACAGATTGAATATTAATTTTAAAAAAATAAGACAAAATCTAACTGTGGTTTTGTTGGTAAGATAGTATTTGTTTCCCTAGTCATATGCTGCCAATGATGGTCATTGACAGCTCTTAGTTTCTGTTGCTTTTGGGTTTCATTCCATAATGCTGAATACTTCTACATTGAAGCAATGGAAACAAAAGGACACTCAGCAATTTACAAAAGTATTTAGCAATGTTTAGAACCAAGCTGCTAGTGATTAAAAAACATTTCCAATAAACCAGTTTTGTGAAGTTCAGACACTATACAGAGTCTTGTCAACTACTGTTGTATAAAAAGGCCACTTTTCATTTCTCCAGTTTCACAAAAGGCTTGTCATGGGAGTCATACTTCCCATGTCCCTATTCATAAACGAAGAAACTCATATATTTGCAGATATATTCCTCTACAGTTTAGCAATAAAATCTGTCAGTTTCTCTGTGTTCACCCACTACTCTGATTAGCAGCCAAAGATTATGAAATATTAAGAAAGTGTACTATCTCACCCTCACTGAATGGAACAAGGTTGTCGCTAACCATAATCTAACCTTTGAATCTTGTATTGGCGGGGGAATTTAAAGCACTTTGAACACTTCAAATTTTCACTGAGAGAATGCAGAGATTGACCCTTGCTATTACACAAAAACTTTCAAGAATTGCTTCCTATCTCACATCTTGAGCCTCCCTCTGCATCTCCACCAAGTTTCTGAGTATCTTCAACCCTAATTAATGTTGGCAAATCATAGGTCAAGCTATCTCATATTTTAACCCCATTTAAACAACAACATATGAAGAAAAGGATGTGCAAAAATACCAGCATCCTCAGAAAGCAGAAACACAAATATTCATCTCTACTGAGAAGAGACATATCCAGGGATCATTCTCAGCTATTATTCAGGCAAATTTCTGATGAAATGGGTAACAAAGAAACAATATTATAAAGGTTCTATGTGTTCACCAAAGATAAGCTTTCCAGTTAACCTATTAGTTCATTTCTCCTACATTTCTGAACAGCCATTGTATTGCATATATTTCAGCCACTGCATATCTTTCAACTTCTGTTAAACTAGGCTGTTTCAAGCAGTCTTAATAATAATAATAATAATAATAATAAAGTTATTAGTTCCTCTTTCTGATACCCCCAAACACCCATTCTTAACCTCACAGTCTGTCATAGAGACTGAATCAAGAACACACAGATATATTTAAATGGTTTGGAAATGTATTAATATCAAATTAACATTTCAGTGGTGACAGATGGGCTATCCAAACTTCCTTCCATGGAGAAAAGACAAGCACAATTCTGCATAGTTGAAAGGTTGTCGCACACAGACTATTAGGTGCCTTTGCAACAATGACATACCAGAGACAAATATTCTGTATTTTCAGGAGATGAGTACCTGACTCTATTAATCTCTAATGGTGGTGATGGGCTATTTTGGCTGCTTTGGTTCTGAGTCTTGATTCAAAGTATATAAGTAAGAGCAACAGCAGACATTGATTAGGAACAAAAAGAGGAACATGATCAGTGTTGCTCTAGCAACATCACTGGGTTATGAATAGTGCAGCACCAAGTGGAGTAATTCTCTCAGTCTTCACATGTCCACATTCATGGAGATGAGTGTCTTGAATGCTTTGTAGGGAAAACAGATGGCAGAGGATCTGGTTGACTGTGTGATTTAACTTTCACAAATGTGTGTTTTTGTTGGTGGTGGTTGGTTGGGGTTTTGTTAGGCTTATCTTTGGCAAACAATTAAATTAGACTGTGCATCATACAGCACTTGCTAAAGTGTGTTTAATCCCTGGAGTATAAAGTTATGCAGTATTGTACTGCTATAATAGTTTTCTTCTTTTCAAAGGACCATACACACCATTTTGCCAGTCAGCTACAGAATTTCATAGTGGCTTTGTAGGACCTACAAGATATTTTCTGTACTCACAATTACACATTCCCCACATATTCTACTGGATTGCTTTCTCCTTTGTCTATATAGCATGCACTGTAGTAACTCATACATACTCTAATGTGTTAAATGTAGTTAGTTGTCTCTGTTGTCGTTGTAGTTCATCTGAAAGAGAGAGGAAGGGATAAAAAAAAAGAAAATGCTTTATAATTTAGATTGTTTCAAAATGCATAGTAGTTTTTCTACTAAAAAATCTAATTTATTTTTATGGTTGGTTTTCCTTTTTTCCTATCTACTAATCACAGAGCTACATGGGCCGAAGTAACAGCTCTCTTTGTGACAGGCTGCACATTCAATTTATAGTAGGAAGTTTGATTCTCCACTCTCTGTCAACTGGGTGGATGTTTTAGCTTCTTTTGTCCTCTAAGAAACCATTTTCCTTTTATTTCGTATTTTATTTTATACAGTCTTTTCATTTTAACTCATTGTATATCCATCAGAAATCTGTTTATGAAGACAGTTTTGTAGTTTATACAAGAAAAACAAACAGTTTTTATGACCTGGATAGATATTACCTCTACATTTAACTGTAGGTACCCTGTGTATACATACCAACTTGTGCGAACATATATAGTGCTGTGCATGTTACAATTCTCTAGGTTTTTATCATAGACATGTTTTTTTTTTCTCACAAATATCTGTTCAATTTTTAGTTTTAAAATGTGAAATTGTTCATTGGTGTCCTGGTTTCAGTTAGGACAGAGTTAATTTTCCTCCTAGTAGTTGGTAGGGTGCTATGTTTTGGATTAGGATGAGAAGAGTGCTGATAACATGCTGATGTTTTAATTGTTGCAGAGCAGTGCTTACACCAAGCCAAGGACTTTTCAGCTTCTCGCTCTGTCATGCCAGCAGGCAGGCTAGAGGTGCAGCAAGAGCTGGGAGGGGACAGACCCAGGACAGTTGACCCAAACTGGCCAAAGGGGTATTCCATACCATCTGACGTCATGCTAAACAATATATAGGGGTGGCTAGCCGGGGTGGGGGGCCGGCTGCTCAGGGATAGGCTGGGCATCGGTCAACGGGTGGTGAGCAATTGCATTGTGCATCACTTGTTTCATACACATTATTAGTAGTAGTACTATTATCATTATTATTATTATTATTGTTGTTATTGTTATTATTGTTATTATTATTTTCCTGTTTTAATAAACTGTCTTTATCTCAACTCACAGGCTTCACTTTCCCGTTTCTCTCCCCCATCCCAGAGAGGGAGGGGGGAGGGTGAGCGAATGGCTGTGTGGTGTTTAGCTACCCGCCAGGTTAAACCACAACAATTGGTAATACACAAAATATCAAAATACAAGCTTACTTCAGAACAGTTTTTCCTCACCTGTTCCTTTTTCTTTAACAGATCCATACAGCTGAAATAGGACAATTTCAGAGGATCTGAGATACTTATTCGTATATCAGCCAGCAAAGTTCTATTCAAAATCTAAGCTGCTATACAGTTATTATTTATACAACATGATTTTGTAGACTAGTATTTCATACACTTAAAACTTGTTAGGCATTTGCTGAAGTTGTAAATTTGGGCATTAACTTATACCAAACATCTTTGGATTTAAATTTCTAAAATCCCCACTTCTGCATTTTCATCCCAGTGTGGTGCAAGTTCCTAAAGTTCATTTTTGGTCAAATTCAGACACTTATCATTATCACAAAAACTCTGGCTAGACATTTATGTACACTGGTCACTTAAATTTTCTCCTTAAAAATATGCTTATGTCCCCACAAGCATATCCAGAGACTCCATCATGTTGCCGAGCAAGGTGGTTCAAATCCTGACTTCCAGACTAGGCTGCAGAGGATTCATATCCAAATATCCCTGTGTTTAAATCTCTAGTCCTGTAGTTGTACTTGCAGCACACTTAATGTAGATTGATAATATATGAGCCAATCACTCTATGCAAAACTCTTCTGTAGTAGTGAGAGCAAGGGCTGGATTCTTCCCACCCAGGCAGGGTTCTCAAGCAGTTACAGCATTCATGCTGCTTCTTGCTACACTCTTTCTGACTGTGAATCTTATGTCCTTTACACAGTAGCTGACTTAAACAGAAGAGACAAGCAGTGTAGCACAATCCTGACCTTAATCTAATTTGGTATTTAGCATATTCATCTGCAGACCTTAAAGATGCTGTTTGAAGCTGCTCAGACTGAAGAGCAATCAGAAATCAGCTCTCCCACATTCTTAGACCAGAGATCTAGAAACATTATTAATATGCAAGAGGAATGCAGAAGTTCTTTCCTGGCCTAAATTTAAGAGAAAAACAAAAGTCCATTTGTCTGCAAAGACAGGAGAAAAATTAGTGCCAAAGTCCATGAAGCCTACCTATAAATACAGCTTACATAAGTATCTATCACAGAAAGATGCCAAAGGCTGAGAAAAAGAAAACTTAGACATCCTTTTCTTAAACAATTCTTATAATTCAATCACCTCATTTATTGTCAGAGCACTGCTGTCATAAATTCTATGACACTGAATACTCCCTATGCAGTCTGTAGTGAATTTACCCACCTAATATCCCCATCCTTGAGCTTACAACTTTTGGGTCCCAAGCCAGTGCCAAAGTGATATTGTAATCTTAGTTCTTCCAGTTACATGCCATGACAGAGAATATTGGAATAATCCTTTGCTGACAGTCAAAACCAAAACATATTTCAGCACAGCATGATCAGTTTTTGTTTCAGGAAAATTTATATCAGAAAAAAAAAAAAGCATACTTTATTTTTTTGTTTGTGTTTCATCATTTACCTCTACCAATGTAATTAACTATTGCAATTGGAAAAGTCATGATTAGTATCAGGAAGCAACTCTGAAGTTCTTTTGGGTTCACTGTGGAAAAAGCAATGCATATTTTCTCTCTCTTTTTCTCTTTAACTCCCACTGGGCTTTACAGTGATAATGGCTTTGCATGGCAGTGCCTAAAAACTACAAAGGCAGCAATCCATGCGTTAGACATTTTAAAAAGGCCAAAACCTTTTCTTAAGAAAATGAAAAGGAAAAAAAAAAAAAAAAAAAAAAAAGAGGGAGAGAGAAAGAGAAGAGAGAAAGAGACAGGCAATCAGGCAGACTATGATTTAACAAGAAGGGCTTCAAGACCAGAGAATATTCTTACAAGACTCAGTGTAAGGATCTGAATTCCTTCTGAAAGCATAAGGTTGTTGCAAACATATTCTCCACAAGATAACTGCCTGGCTTCACTAGATGTGGTAGAGGGGGTGGAAAAGGATGGAAGAAAGAACCTCCATTCTCTATTTCCAAAGCTATTCGAAACACTATTTATTTATTTATTTGTTTATTTATTTTGTCCAAGCTTTTCCATACTATGGAACAGGTTGGTTTTGAGAGATCATTCCCAAGGCTACCTATTTTGCTGTTTTTAAACATACAATTATTTCATTAAAATTAAGTGAATGAATTGCAAAAATGCTCCAAATTTTTTTAAAAGTTATTTTACTTATAACTTTGGCATCTATGTTGTAAATAGACTCATAGAAAATATGTTTAAAAATATCAAAAATATTTCTTAAAATTTTTACTTTGTTTGAACATACAAACCTCCCAAGAAATCATGAAAACTTTAAAAAGACCTATAACAACTGTGCAGTTTTTAAATTGTAACATATTCTTGGTCTAACATATTTAACCTTGCTAACTCCAGAAGGATATGCCAGGTCACATTGGGAAGCTGGGAAATTCTATTCCTCAAGATACTATATTTCTATATCAAACCCTTCAAGCCCTGGGATTTTAAGCCTTAAACTGTTCATTGTTATGCAAAGAGAAAGTTGTAGCTGCTTCAGGAATGACTCTTAGCTATCTGAGATTTAATGAAAGGAGAAATGACTCACTTGCAGAGAGGAGGAAACATTTCAGTGTCAAGTTGTTATCATCTTTTCAACATCATTTATTTTGATCTGAGATTTTGAACAGTAAGTCATTGCAGAAATGAATAAATGGGTGGGAGGCCAGGTAAGGTGTTCAAAAGTGCATGGGAAAGTTATTGAGAATATTACATTGCATGAAGACAAATGGAGACTGCATAATAAATCAATAGTCAATATGTAGATGGATATTTTTTAAAGGTTAGATTTATAAATTATTGTTTGGACCTCTGAGTGGAATGAGGCATATTTTGTTCTCAGTCTAAAAATCTTTTTATCTGACAAAATCTGATTAATATTGAAATGTTAACACTGAAATTAACATTGAAAAGAATCTTTTTGACTGAAAGAATAGTCATATTTTTATGAAGAGCATCACTCTCTCAGCAGTGTGTTGCAGAAACACAGAATTTGGGTGGACTTTCATTTGCGTGTTGCTGATGGGTCTTCCATTGCTCCCAGGAAACCTGGATTCATCTTGCTGAGCCCACTAGTGACTCATGAAAATCTAATGCACATGTACAGAGATTTCTGTTAGTTATAGTAATCTTCAGCGTGCCTATGTTGCAGAGAAATTGTCTGGCATTGCTTGGTTATTACAGAAAGTGACAAAGGAATGGGAGATTTATCTTCTGTATGTGCCAAACATTTTCATGGAAAAATGTGTTTGTAAGGTAGGCCAAACTGGATTAGCAGTTATTACAGAAGTGTCTTAATCCTTCCATAAAATAGGACATTTAGCTTTTAATGGCATACTTTATGTAGCACCAATTAATGTGGTTAAACTGTGAAGGTTTGTAAATATATTGCAGGAAAGGATTGTTACTTATTGTGTATTTACAAACACTCTTTCACAGGAGAAAACTAGTGAAGTTCATTTCCTTACTTTCAACACTGTTTCCATGATGAGACTGAGAAGTGCTCAGGTGTTTCTGAGAGTTCAACTCACCAGTGTAATTGATCTGCGAGATATGCAGAATATCTTGTGGTAAAATTTCTTAATGTTGATCTCTCAACAAAATCTAGGTCAATTTCAAATAAGCAAATCTTAAGAGAAATGAACCCAATTAATGTTGTTAACAATTAGTGTATTCTATAATGACAGATATATATGAGAAGCTCTTGAAGAGTGATTTTATCTTGAAAGTTAAGAATTTCTTCTTAGCAAGTGAGATACAAACTCAAGGGGATATTTCTGATAGGCGCAAGCACTTTCTATACAGTGGAAACAGACTAATCAAGAACAGCATCGTACTCTGTTGGATTTCATTTTCTCACAAAACAGTATTATATATCTCTTTACTCATGAAATGCTTTCTAGAAACTTCAAGACATAGTATTTTATTAAATTCATTTTTATGAAGACCATATCTATCTGCTGCCCAAGCTACTTATTTAGTTTATTTCACCTAATTCATCTACTTATATACTTGATTTGTGCACTTCTGATATTCTAATGATTGTGAAGCTGTTTTCAGGTTAGATAATAAAAAATGTGGCAAGTCAGTTCTGACATGGAGCAACACGGCAGAAGTACAGAACCCAGTACAGTTGAGGGCCCACCAGACTGTTACATCAGTGAAAGAAAATTTGATTTGTATTGTGAATATTTCCTGTTTTTTACTGTTTCAGAGGAGTCACTGAAATTTATCTGGGTTGTTCCTCTTTTATCATCTTTGTTCTGCTTCTTTTTCCTGACATCAAAAGCACATGACCATACATACACACACATAAAACCCATTAGGAAAGAGATTGTCATCACAGTTAAGATTTCTTTTGCAATCCACTGAGCCCAGGTCTCTTAAGTTAGATGGGTTTCATTCATTAGTGTTCTTGCTGGTCTCATTCATGCATGTATTTTTAATGTAAGGTCTAAAATTGATATGTACATCAGGAAGGGATAATGATTCCATTTTTTGATACTAATAAAGCAGATGTCTATTGATGCAGTAAATGTGCCATATTAAAGGTATTTTGTGATAGAAATGTATCTGAGGTTTTTGACCTACTGTACTCAAGGTCTATTGTTAGACAAAATTTCTTTCTCTTTACTATAAAAGGAAGCTGGGAAATAAGCCTGTCATTTTGGTCTTCATTATTTCCAACTGTTTAAGCAAGTCCAGTCACATAACAGGAATGTAAATCTTGGAAAAGAATGAAGTGATAGTAATTAATGAGCTTGAAGTTTCTTTCACTCAAAAAAAATAAAATACAATAGTCAGTAGGGAATATATTCCCTGATGTTGCTTTCCTGAATAGCTGTATTTTCAACATTTTACATACATTTGACCTTTTGGTTTGCAGTTAAAAAAAAAAAAAAATAGACAGAAAGTATCTTATTTTGTTTGCACTAGGAACTAGGAATGCTCAAGAGACTCTCTTGGCAGAGAAGCTGGCAGCCATGGATAACATACAAACCGAATTAGAGGCCAATATTGAATCAGTCTATTTGTTAAACCAACAGGTAAGAATAGTAGAAGGAGAGTAGAGTCTGCAAGATATTCATAATCTATTTACATGACTATATTAGAAAGCTATTAAATATTAGTGAGCATATGAGCAAAAAGAATGCAGTCTGTTGAGTCAAAAGAGTCTGATGTTGATGCAATTTTTCTATTCCCTAGAAATATTTCACAAAAGAATCAAAAGAAATAACATAGAATTTACAACTTCACTACAAAGTACTCTTTGTATTTTGTTATAGCAATGAATTTCAAGTACTGAAGCAAGCCTCACAGTGAAAGTTATCATTTCTTCTTACAAACTTTTAAATACCATATTCCCAGCTGCTGGGATCAAAAGAATATCTTGCATTTCTAATCTTAATATTTTATATTTAAAAACACATTGATTCCCATAAGACTACTTAAATGAATAACAAAGAATAACCTGTATCATCTTTTACTGTAGCAGTCCATGTCAGCTTTAAATACTCGCTAGTGTAACAGAGCTTTCAGAACAAAATTTGGAAATATGCAAATACATATATATATATATAATCCTAGACAAAGCACATTTTTTGTGGTATGGAGCCACTATCTTTCTTTGTATAAAAAAAGATGATAGAAGCAACCACTGATAGTGACTGATCATGAAAAGAAACCCCAGGAGCATAGACACACTATAAAAAGATCTAGGAGGAAGTCATTATGCTGTTGAGGGAATAAGAAATTTAAGTCAGAGAGTTGTGAAATGTTCTCATTATAGGTCATCTCAGTAATTATCTGACATCTACAGATGGAGTCACTTCTTAATCAAAAGAATGAATCATTACTGATATTGATTCAGACCAAGATGTTTGAAATAATGAGTCCAGTAACTCAAGTATAAATTTAGACGTAATTTCAGCAACTTCTCTGCTAAAGTTTCAGACTAAATAATAATGAAATATCTATTACATTGCATGATAATGATAAGAAAATGTCCAGAAGAGTGTGAACTAAATTGCCCCATCATAATCTGTATGTTAGGATTTAAACAAAAGAAAGAAAAAAAAAAGAAAAAAAGAAAAAAAAAGTCACTAATGTTTACTATACCGTGGACACTATAGCTTAATTAGTATCTACCAGAATAGAATACTGCTTTCTCTCGAGTACAATAACTGTAGCTAGCTCTGCCATTGGATTTAAGAATCTGTAAGTATTTACTTTAGATTTTTTTTTCCTGCAGTTCATATTCCAACTGTGAAAATCACTTTGGATAACTATCTAGCATGCAATGTCTCAGAGCAGGAACAATTATAAAAAAATTGTTATACAAGTGTACTTAGACAAGTATCTACACTACAAGTAAAAAATAAATAATAATAATAAATAAAAAAAATAAAAAGGAACTGCACTTGAAGGCAGGTATACATTTTTAGACAAACACTTTGTTTCAAAAATTCATCTCCTTGGGAGATGTTGCTTTTTACAACCAGAGGAGCAATGGTAGAAACAGCCTCTTGTCTCCAGAGATGACTGGGTTTCTTTCTCTTTAGGGGTTTTGGCAGTTGCCCATGATGTTGTCCTGTGAATAAATGTAAAACTACTTTCTTGTCTGTCTGACAAGTTCATGAGGAAAGAACTGACATTGGCTGAAATTCATCCTGATCAGTAGGGTCATTCCAAGGCCTAGAAGGCAGGTACTAGGTCACAAAATCCGTTCCCTCACTAGCAGTGGGTGTCTATCATTGTCAGGCATCATAGCCAACACATTTCTTTCCCATGTGAATTCTAGTTATGAGTCCTCATATGACTGTGAAGTCCAATATCTGTGAGAAATGCTTCCCCATCCCCTCATGAGTAGTTTTAAATGTAATTAGGCCATCATATCTTATTTTCTAATCTTTTTTTTTCTTTCTTTTTTTTTTTTCCTATCAAGTACCAATAGATATACCATATTTTTAGGGTACACTTCATTATTTCTTAAGCAGAGCACAGATAGATTTCATTTTAGGACTGAATTCTTTCTGACAATAGGGCATTTTGACTCGGAAAGCAACTTCACAGAGATTTTCTTCCATTGCTTTGACCCATGACATATTTGTCCCTCTGCTGCTTGTCAGGCTCAATCCTAAAACAAGTAGTATCACTCAGCCCTGATGATCCTAATGCTAAATACTCAGATTTCTAGAAGTTAAAAAAAACTCATTTGTAATATATGTATATTCTTGGCTAGCTTATACTATTTTTGTTCTTATGACTGCATTGTCTGTTCGCATAAATTGCTCTTCTCGTCACAATATTTTTTTCACTGCAAAATAAACAATTATGTCTTCTTTCAGACACAATTTTGCTTGACTAAGTCAGCTAAGCTCTTCCAGTCCCATCACAGGAGAGCTTCCATTTCTCCAAATTAGGCTCTAGTTGTTCCAGTGTGAAGAAACAATATGATTTTAAATGCAGCTTATAATTTCATTTCAGCTCTCCGGAGAAAGGTATGTAAAATCTATACTGAAAATGATATGACCAAAAATCATGAATAATAAGATAAGAAATAAGTGGTACTGTAAGCACGTGTGTCTGTACCCAAGAAACTTTGTATCATTCAAGAAAGTGGGGAAGGAGGGGGCAAGATTGAAATCACAGAATCACAGAATCACAGAATCATCTAGGTTGGAAGAGACCTCCAAGATCACCTAGTCCAACCTCTGACCTAACACTAACAAGTCCTTCACTAAAACATATCACTAAGCTCCACATCTAAACGTCTTTTAAAGACCTCCAGGGGTGGTGACTCAACCACCTCCCTGGGCAGTCCATTCCAATGCCTAACAACCCTTTCAGCAAAGAAGTTTTTCCTAATATCCAACCTAAACCTCCCCTGGCGCAACTTTACCCCATTCCCCCTCATCCTGTCACCAGACACATGGGAGAATAGACCAATCCCCACTTCGCTACAGCCTCCTTTAATGTACCTATAGAGAGCGATAAGGTTGCCCCTGAGCCTCCTCTTTTCCAGGCTGAACAAGCCCAGCTCCCTCAGCCGCTCCTCATAAGACTTGTTCTCCAGACCCCTCACCAGCTTCTTTGCCCTTCTCTGGACTCTCTCAAGCACCTCCTTGCCCTTCTTGTAGAGAGGGGCCCAAAACTGAACACAGTACTCGAGGTGTGGTCTCACCAGAGCCAAGTACAGGGGGACAATCACTTCCCTAGACCTGCTGGCCTTGTTGAACTTCATACAGTTGGCCTCAGTCCATCGGTCCAGCCTATCCAGATCCTCCTGCAGAGCCTTCCTACCCTTGAGCAGATCGACACATGCATGGTGTCATCTGCAAACTTACTGAGAGTGCACTCAATCCCCTCATTCAGATCATCGATAAAGATATTAAAGAGGACTGGCCCCAGTACTGAGCCCTGGGGGACTCCACTAGTGACCGGCCTCCAACTGGATTTGACTCTGCTCACCACAACTCTTTGGGCCCAGCTATCCAGCAAGTTTTTAACCCAACGAAGAGTACGCCAGTCCAAGCCAAGAGCAGCCAGTTTCTTGAGGAGAATGTTGTGGGAAACGGTGTCAAAAGCCTTACTGAAATCAAGGTAGATCACATCCACAGCTTTTCCCTCATCCACTAAGCATGTCACTTTGTCATAGAAGGAGATCAGGTTCATCAAGCAGGACCTGCCTTTCATAAACCCATGCTGACTGGGCCTGACCACGTGCTTGCCCTGTAAATGCCGTGTGATGACACTCAAGATAATCTGCTCCATGAGCTTCCCTGGCACTGAGGTCAAACTAACAGGCCTATAGTTCCCCGGGTCTACCCTCCGACCCTTCTTGTAGATGGGCATCACATTTGCTAGCCGCCAGTCGACTGGGACCTCCCCTGATAGCCAGGATAGCCGATAAATAATGGAAAGCGGCTTGGCCAGCTCCTCCGCCAGTTCGCTCAGTACCCTCGGGTGGATCCCATCCGGCCCCATCGACTTGTGTCCATCCAAGTGCTGTAGCAGGTCGCCAACCATTTCCTCATGGATAGCAAGGGCCACATTCTGCTCCCCATCCCCTTCCACCAGCTCAGGGTACTGGGTATCCAGAGAACAACTGGTTTTGCCGCTAAAGACTGAGGCAAAGAAGGCATTAAGCACCTCAGCCTTTTCCTCATCTCTTGTAACTAAGTTTCCCCCCGCATCCAGTAAAGGATGGAGATTCTCCTTAGTCCTCCTTTTTGTGTTGATATATAAAAATATTTTTTGTTATCTTCAACGGCAGTAGCCAGGTTGAGCTCCAGGTGAGCTTTGGCCTTTCTCATTTTGTCCCTGCACAGCCTCGCAACAACCTTATAATCCTCCTGAGTGGCCCGCCCTCTTTTCCAAAGATTATAAACCCTCTTTTTTCTCCTAAGCTCAAGCCACAACTCTCTGTTGAGCCAGGCCGGTCTTCTTCCGCGCCGGCTTGTCTTTGGGCACATGGGGACAGATCACTCCTGAGCCGTTAAGATTTCCTTCTTGAGGAGTGCCCAGCCGTCCTGGACTCCTCTGCCCTTCAGAACCTCCTCCCAAGGGACTCTGCCAACCAGTGTCCTGAACAGCTCAAAGTCAGCCCTCCAGAAGTCCAAGACAGCGGTTTTACAGATCCCCTTCCTCACTTTGCCCAGAATATAGAACTCTACCATTTTGTGGTCACTCTGCCCAAGACAGCTCCCGACCACCACATCTCCCACCAGTCCTTCTCTGTTTGTGAACAAAAGGTCTAGAGGGGCACCTCCCCTGGTAGGCTCACTAACCAGCTGCGTCAGGAAGCTATCTTCCACGTTCTCCAGAAACCTCCTAGACTACTTTCTCTGGGCTGTGTTGTGCTTCCAGGATATGTCTGGGAAGTTGAAGTCCCCCACGAGAACAAGCGCTGACGATTTTGCGGCTTCTGCCAGCTGCCTTTAGAACTCCTCATCCATCTCCTCATCCTGGTTCGGTGGTTTATAACAGACCCCCATCAGGATGCTTGCCTTGTTGGCCTTCCCTCTGATCCTAACCCATAGGGACTCAACCTTATCATTCCCAGCCTCAAGTTCCACAACATCTAAACACTCTCTAATATAGAGAGCCACACCACCACCCCTTCTGTGCTGCCTGTCCCTTCTGAAGAGCCTATAGCCAGACATTGCAGCACTCCAGTCATGAGAGTGGTCCCACCACGTTTCCGTGATGGCAACCAAGTCATAGCCTGCTTGCTGCACAATGGCTTTCAGCTCCTCTTGTTTGTTACCCATGCTGCATGCATGAGTGTAGATGCACTTCAGTTGGGCCATTGCCTTCTCCCCCGGCCTTGCCATTGTTCCCCCTGGCACAGCTCCAACAAGCCTTATTTCAGCCCTGTCCCCCTTCTTACCTAGTTTAAAGCCCTCTCAATGAGCCCTCCCAGCTCCTGGGCTAGGATCCGTTTTCCCCTTAGAGATAGGTGGAACCCGTGTGTGGCCATCAGGCCGGGTGCCTAGTAAAGCTCCCCATGGTCAAAAAAAAACAAGATTTCTGTGTTGGCACCAGCCTCTGAGCCACCTGTTTATCAGGTGGGCTTTCCGTGTCCTCTCTGCACCCCACCCTGCCACTGCAGGGATGGACGAAAACACCACCTGTACTCCCGCTCCATCCACTAACCGTCCCAGTCCCCTAAAGTCCCGTTTGATAGCCTTCAGGCTTCTCTCTTCAATATTATCACTGCCAACCTGGACTATCAAAAGAGGATAGTAGTCAGAGGGGCGAACCAGGTTGGGAAGCTTCCTGGCAACATCCCTGACCCTGGCCCCAGGGAGGCAGCAGACTTCCCTACAGGTAGGGTCAGGCCGGCAAATAGGGCCCTCTGTTCCCCTGAGAAGGGAGTCGCCTACTACGATCACCCTTCTGTCTTTCTTGGTGGAGGCAGTCTTGAGGCGTGGAGTCGGCTTCCTCGCCCTAGGCATCCTCCTGGGTAGACTTTCTACCTCATCCTCACCCACCAGTCTCTCAAGCTCCAGGGCCTCAAATCTGTTGTGTAAGGGCACCTGGGAAGGTGAGGCCGGTGGGGGGGGGGGGGGGGGGGACGGACGTTGCCTGCGAGGTCGAGCAGGGGCCTGTTTCCATTCTTCCTCAACTCCTAGGTCCTCTTCCTCTGCCCAACAGTGACAGGGCAGGGGGTCCACCCCCATTTGGGGTGTCTCACCCCGATACCTCTCCTGCAGGGAGTCACTCCACCAGTCTATCTCCCGCTCACACTCCCTGATGGCCCTCAACCTCTCCACCTCCTCCCGGAGCTCTGCCACCAGGTGGACCAGGTCATCCACCTGCTCGCACCTCACACACACGGTGCCTCTGCCTCCCTCAGATGGCAGCAACAGGCTCAGACAGTCCCTGCATCCAGAGACCTGAACTGCTGCATTTTTGAGCGGGCAGTCAGTCTGGGTGGTTACAAACTTTCTTGAGAGAACTCTCTTCCTAGTGTAAACCATTGCGGCCTAGCTAGTGGTAGACAGCTATTAGATGAGTTGTTCTTATGGGTGGGGCGGAACTCTCTGCCCTGCCTGAGCGCGCCCTGCCCATGCGCACTGCTGCATAAACTGCTGCACTCCACCCTTCTGACGCAACACACCCTGTTTGCCCGTCCTGTTCGCCGCGCTCCTGGTCGCTCACACTCCCTAGGGGCTGCTTTTGAATGTCAGGGTAGAGGGGCGTTGCTGGCTCCGCCTACGCCTCATCAGCCTCCCTCACGAGGGCTGCCGGGTCCTGGCGGCTCCCTTGGCTGCCTCAAGTGGCCTCGATGCCAGAAAAAAAAGCCCTGCCCGCCTTGATCCCCCGCTCCGCTGCAGAATGCGTCTGCCCCGGAGCCGATCGTCTCGGCGAGAGTAATAATCATATGAATAATAATCATGAATAATCATATGAACGTCATATGTCAACTGTATTTTTAATGTCATGTTTCGTGTCTGCGCACAAAGAAAACTGAGATATCAATTGTAAATTAGGTGAGATACCCACACACTGAACATTTTTATAACACAACATCAATGTAATATGGCAAGAAGCTTGAAAATACAGTAACTTGCAAGAACTCCTACAAAAATTTGAAGGAATACGTGAATTCAAAACAGAATAGGATACTAATATTGACAGGGAAAAGATATTGCTTTGATTTTGTAGTCTGAATAATCCCAGGAAAGAAAACACATTGATAGTATGGAAAAGAGGATGTCCAAGGTCACCAAGGCATCATGTGAAAGCAGAGAGCTGTACTGCTGCAGTCACATCTCCACTGGGTGAACTATGACACCAGACTTCTAAGGGCAAGGAATGAGATCCCACCTTGAACAAAGTGAAGGGAGAGGTTGTCATGTCAGAGAGGGCAAAGGCAAAGAAAACCAGGACATGCAGACAAAGCTCTCAGCCTCCCTCCAATCTGCTGTATGACCATTAAAGGTGAAGCCTGGGAGATGGAATTCAGGATATGATGTCTCCTACTACAAGGTAAATACTAGAAGAAACACATTATGAGAGGCTGCAGTAGGGCAGGATGTAGCTGCATAACATTCCCAGCCTTCCACAACGAGTAAGTGTTGCAGAGAAATCTTAAACACTCTCCAAGCAAGCAGATTGCAACCAGGTATGCTCTGTATCTGTACTTTCTTGTTTTCTTTGCAATTCAGTTTCCAGTTTTATAGTCAAATAAATTTTAAAGATCACATGACCTATACGGATTTAGATTATGCATGGTGCACAGGAAAAAAAAAATAGGTACATGCAGATGATAATTGCATACTCACAACGTTGAATCCATGGTGTGTAACCTCTTTCTGGTTGATGAAGGGGTAATCTTTCTTGAGTCAATGTTCACTGTCTTGAACTTCTGCCTTTAAACACTTCCCTTCCTCCATTTTACACAGTGTTTTTTGGAGTGCACACATTCTTCTTCTGTCTGATAGGATTTGAATTGGCATTTGGTGCAGGTGCCTAGGTCTTGGCAGCAGGGAGGCTGTAGAGTAGCCTTTGTGAGGAGCTTGGGCTGCCCCACGCTGGTTCCAGCTGGTTCCAGCCATATCTAATAGCCCAACTGCAGGGCACTGCTGAGTCCAACAGCCAAGCTGGTGGCTCCTTGGGGAAAACCTCCTTAAGAAAGGGGTAGTATGAGGGAACAGACATAGTATGAGGGAACAAAAAGAGTGAGAAATAGCAAACACCAAGGTCAGAAAGAAAGACAAGAAGAAGAAGAAGAAGAAGAAGAAGAAGAAGAAGAAGAAGAAGAAGAAGAAGAAGAAGAAGAAGAAGAAGAAGAAGAAGAAGAAGAAGAAGAAGAAGAAGAAGAAGAAGAAGAAGAAGAAGAAGAAGAAGAAGAAGAAGAAGAAGAAGAAGAAGAAGAAGAAGAAGAAGAAGAAGAAGAAGAAGAAGAAGAAGAAGAAGAAGAAGAAGAAGAAGAAGAAGAAGAAGAAGAAGAAGAAGAAGAAGAAGAAGAAGAAGAAGAAGAAGAAGAAGAAGAAGAAGAAGAAGAAGAAGAAGAAGAAGAAGAAGAAGAAGAAGAAGAAGAAGAAGAAGAAAGAAGAAGAAGAAGAAGAAGAAGAAGAAGAAAGAAGAAGAAGAAGAAGAAGAAAGAAGAAGAAGAAGAAGAAGAAGAAGAAGAAGAAGAAGAAGAAGAAGAAGAAGAAGAAGAAGAAAGATGAAGAAGAAGAAGAAAGATGA